>NW_025920145.1:1444871-1731233 GCF_902686445.1 Sciurus carolinensis
AATAGTGGGTCAATTCCAAGTTTTCTTTCTTTTTTTTAAATGTAAACAAATGGGATACATGTTGTTTCTCTGTACATGGAGTCAAGGCATACCATTTATGTAATCATAAATGTACACAGGGTAATGTTGTTTGATTCACTCTGTTATATTTTTCCTTCCCCCACCCTCCCACCACTCTTTTCCCTCCATACAGATCTTCCTTCCTCCATTCTTGCCCCCTTCTTACCCTAACCCTAAACCTAATCCTAACCCTAATGCTAACCCCTCCCACCCCTCATTATATGTCATCAGCTTCTTATCATTAAGATCGTTTGTCCTTTGGTTTTTTGAGATTTGCTTATCTCACTTAGCATGATATTCTCCATTTCATTCATTTGCCTGCAAATGCCATAATTTTATCATTCTTTATGACAGAGTAATATTCCCATTGTATATACATGCCACAGTTTCTTTATCCACTCATCAGTTGAAGGACATCTAGGTTGGTTTCTACAATCTGGCTATGGTGAATTGAGCAGCTATGAACATTGATGTGATTGTACACTGTAGTATGCTGAATTTAAGTCCTTTGGGTATAGGCCAAGGAGTGGGAGAGCTTGGTCAAATGGTGGTTCAATTCCAAGCTTTCTGAAGAATCTCCATACTGCTCTCCAGAGTGGCTGCACTAATTTGCAACCCCACCAAAAATGTATGAGTGTACTTTTTTTCCCAATCCTCGCCAACACCTATTGTTGCTTTATTCTTATAATTGCCATTCTAATTGGGGTGAGATGGAATCTTAGTGTAGTTTTGATTTGCATTTCTTGTATTACTAAAGATGGTGAACATTTTTTCATATGTTTGTTGATTGCTTGTAGATCTTCTTCTGTGAAGCGTCTGTTCATATCCTTAGCCCATTTGTTGATTGGGTTATTTGTATTCTTGTGTAGAGTTTTTTGAGTTCTTTATAGATTCTGGAAATTAGTGCTCTATCTGAAGTATGAGTGGCAAAGATTTTCTCCCACTCTGTAGGCTGTCTCTTCACATTGCTGATAGTTTCCTTTGCTGAGAGAAAGCTATTTAGTTTGAATCGATCCCAATTATTGATTCTTGCTTTTATTTCTTGTGCTATGGGAATCCTGTTAAAGAAGTCTGATCCTAAGCCAACAAGATGAAGATTTGGACCTACTTTTTCTTCTAGAAGATGCAGGGAATCTGATCTGATTTCAAGGTACTTGATCCATTGTGAGTTGATTTTTATGTAGGGTGAAAGATAGGGGTTAATTTCATTCTGTTGCATATGGATTTCCAGTTTTCGCAGCACCATTTGTTGAAGACACTATCTTTTCTCCATTGCATATTTTTGGCACCTTTGCCCAGTATGAGAAAATTGTATTTATTTGGGTTTGTGTCCGTGTCCTTTATTCTGTACCATTGATCATCCTGTCTATTTTGGTGCCAGTACCATGCTGTTTTTGTTACATGCTGTTATTGCATTGTAGTATAATTGAAGTTCTGGTATTGTGATACCCCCTGTTTCATTCTTCCTGCTAAGGATTGTTTTAGCTATTTTGGGTTTCTTATTCTTCCAAATGAATTTCATGATTTCTTGCTCTATTTATGTAAGGTACATCATTGGGATTTTAATTGGAATTGCATTGAATCTGTATAGCACTTTTGGTAGTATGGCCATTTTGACAATATTAATTCTGCTTAACCAAGAACATGGGAGATCTTTCCATCTTCTAAGGTCTTCCTCAATTTCTTCCTTCAATGTTCTAAATTTTCATTGTAGAGGTCTTTTACATATGGTTAGATTGATTCCCAAGTATTTTATTTTTTTTGAGGCTATTGCAAATGGAGTTGTTGTCCTCATTTCCCTTTCAGCTATTTCATCGCTTTGTATAAAAATGCTTTAGATTATGAGCATTGATTTTATAGCCTGCTATTTTGTTGAATTCATTGATTAAGTCTAGAAGTTTTCTGGAGGAGTTTTTTGGATCCACTAAATATAGAATCATGTCATCAGCAAATAGTGACAGTTTGAGTTCCTCTTTTCCTATTCATATCCCTTTAATTTCTTTAGTCTTCCTAATTGCTCTGACTAGAGTTTTGAGGACAATATTGAATAGAAGTGGTGAAAGAGGACATCCCTGTCTTGTTCCCATTTGTAAAAGGAATGGTTTTAGTTTTTCTCCATTAAGAATGATGTTGGCCATGGACTTAGCATAAATAGCTTTAAAATGTTCAGGTATGTTCCTGCTATCCCTAATTTTCTAGTGTTTTGAGTACGAAGGGGTTTTTTTAGTTTGTCGAATGCTTTTTCTGCATCAATTGAAATAACCATGTGATTCTTATCCTTAAGTCTATTGACATGAAGGATTATGTTTATTGATTTAAGGATGTTAAACCATCCTTGCATTCCAGGGATGAACCCCACTTGATCGTGGTGCACGATTATCTTAATATGTTTTTGGATACGGTTTGTCAATATTTTGTTAAGGATCTTTGCATCTATATTCATCAAGGATATTGGTCTAAAATTTTCTTTCCTTGATGTGTCTTTTCCTGGTTTGGGTATGAGGGTGATATAAGCTTTATAGAATGAGTTTGGTAGGGTACCCTCCTTTTCTATTTCCTGAAATACTTTGAGAAGTATTGAATGAGTTCTTCTTTGAAGGTCTTGTGGTACTCAGCTGAGAATCTGTCTGGTCCTGGGCTTTTCTTGGATGGTAGGTTTTTAATGGCTTCTTCTATTTCATTGCTTGATATTGATCTGTTTAAATTGTGTATGTCCTCCTGGTTCAGTTTGGGAGAAGCATGTCTCTAGAAGGATATACTCTTACCCTGATTACTGCTATGTTTATGAATTAAAAAATTCTTTGTGTCAAAGTCTGATGTCTTCTACTAGCATCCAAGAGACGATGGCAGTCTTGCTTAACTTGTGAATAGAATAAAGTCTCAAACCCTCAACCCTTGACAAATGCCACTCAAATCCCCTCTGCCTCACATTCTGCCACTCATGCAGCCCCGAGTATTGGGCAGACTTTGGCTCTCTAGGCAGGAACAACCTGATACCATGTTGGTATGCCTGTGTTGTTGTACTTCTTTCTTCCTGACCTGGGACTTCTACAATATTCCCTTGCAGCCAGAATCTGCTCAGCTTGCATGCATGCACAGCTGGTGTTGCGCAGGAGACCAGCAGGTGGAGCCAGAGCCAAGCAGACATGGATGTTCCAGGCCCAGAATCTTATGTTCTTGCTTGAGAGGATTCCAGGCAACAGGAGACTTAGTGAAAGAAAGAAGTGTTTTAGAAGGGATAGAACAAGAGAAAATGGGGACACCCCCCAAGAGAAAGAGTGGATCCACTTAGAAAAAGAAGAGGAAAGTTTCCAGCGAGTCCCACTAAGGTCCACCTCAACTTTGGAGAGACAGTAGGATTGCATCAGACTTCCTAGTCCCCACTGGACGTGGTTTGGAGAGTCGAGGAGTGAGAAATGAAAAGGCTACAAAGAGGCAGCATGTTTCCCTCTGAAATAGAAGACTGTCATGGACTCGACAGCATAAGTTTTAAAAAGTCTTAATAACAGAAAAGCAGGGGACATGGAGGATTCTGTGAAACTTGATAGTTTCACAAAGTGGACCTAGAAAATGATAAAGGAATGAGTGTCCAGCATGGTCATTTAATCAGCTTTGTTGTTGCGAGAATTCTTGGTTTTGTTTTTGTCCTCGACTTTGTGAGTTTGGCTTCCCCTATTTTTTATTGGTGAATTATAATTATGAATTTTAGTGGCATTCATTGTTACATACTCTTACATGCACATGATATAACAATGTAATTTGGTCAATATTCCTCCCCGGTATTTCCCTTTTCCCTCCCCTATCCCTTCCCCTGGGCCCTGACTTCTATTCGACTAGTCTTCCTTCCTCTCTCTTGAGATCCCCTGCCCCTGTATTTTTCATTTCCTTTTTTTTTCCTCTCTAGCTTCTACATATGACACAAAACATATGACCCTTATTCTCTGAGTCTGGTTTACTCACCTTAACAAGGCTTTCAACTTCTATTCATTTTCCTGTAAGTGACACAATTTCATTCTTCTTTATTGCTGAATAAAACTCCACTGTGTATATACACCACATTTTCTTTACCTACTTATCATTGATAGATACATTAGCTTATTCCATAATTTGGCTATCATGAACTGTGCTTCTATAAACTTGGCATGTGTGTAATGACACAGTATGCTGACTTTAAATTCTTAGAATAAATAACCAAGGGGTCCTTTAGCTAGGTCACATAGTGGTTTCATTCTTAGTCTTTTGAGTAAATCCCACTGATTTCCACAGCAATTATACTAATTAACATTTGCATCAACAGGATAGAAGCGTTCATTTCCCCCACATCCTCTCCAGCATTTATTTTTGTTTGTATGCTTAATGAATTCTCAGTGTGGTTTTGATTTGCAATTGGCAAATCAAATCTAATCAAATTAATTGCTAAAGATATTGAGCTTTTATATATATATTTTTGGCCATTTGTATTCCTAATTTTGAGAAGTATTTCTTTAGCTCATTTTCCCATTTATTGATTGGTTTATTTAGTTATTTGGTAGCAAATTTTGGAGTTCTTATGTATTCTGAATACCAATCCTCTGTCATATATTTCTGGATATTTATATGATAAACCATCCTTACATCCTCGAAATGAAATCAATTTGGTCATGATATTCAATCTTCTTCGTATGTCATTGAATATGTTTGCTACTATTTTATTGAGAATTTTGACATCTAATTCCATCAGGACATTATTTTATAGTTTTCATTCCTTGATGTGTCCTGGAAGAATTTAACAGAAAGTCCATCTAGACCTGGGTTTTCTTTGTTAGGCTTTTATTACTGCTTCTATCTCATTGCTAGTTACTGGTCTGTTTAGGTTTTTCTATGTCCTCTTCATTGAATTTTGGCAGGTTATATATGTCTACAAATGTATTTACTTCTAGGTTTACCCACTTACTAGAGTATAAATTTTCAAAGTAGTCGCTAATGATTTCTCTGGATTCCTGTGATGTCTGTGGTGATTTCTTCTTTTTCATCTCTTCTTTCTTAAATGTGGTTGCTCATTCTCTCTCTCTCTCTCTCTCTCTCTCTGTTTCTCTCCATCATTCTCTTAATTTGGCTTAGAGTTTATACTTGTCTGTGCAGAGAATCAACTCTGTATTTCATTTATTTCCTTACAATTTTTAAAATTCTCTATTTCATTTATTTTGGGCTCTGATTTTAATTACATCCCTTTTCAGGGTTTTTAATTGGTTTGTTGTTGTTTTCCTTGAACCTTGAAATCCTTATTGGGATCTTCAGATTTTTTATGTTGGCACTCATAGATATAAATTTTCCTCTTAGAACCACCTTCCTTGGGTCCTAGATGTTCTGGAATGTTATATCACTATTACTGTTTGACTCGAATTTTATATATTTTCCCACTGATTTCCTCCATTTCCCATTCATTATTCAAAGTGTATTGTTCAATCTTCATATGTTTTTATAGCTTCTGTATTTTTTGGGGGTGTTGATATCTAATTTCATTGCATTATCTGATGGAATGCTAGAAATTCTATCAGTTCTTCTGTATTTACTAAGAGTTACTTTGTAGCCTAAAATATATCTGTCTTTGGAGAGGTTTCCATGAGCATCTGAGAAGAAAGTGAATTCAGCTGTTGTTGGATAAAATATTCCATAGATGTCTGTTCAGTCCATTTGAGTTATAATTTTTGAGTCTGAGGGGTCTTTCCTGAGTTTCTGTCTGAATGACCTATCTATTAAAGCAGGGCTGTGTTGAAATCACCCAATACTGTATGAGTTCTGAGTCTTCTTTAGGTTGCATAGTGTCTGCTTTAGGTGTTTAAATACACCAACATTTGGGACATAAATATTTACTATTGTTATGTCTCCTTGTTGGATTCTTCCCTTTATCATTATGCAGTGACCTTCTTTGTCTCTTCTAATTAATTTTAGCTTGACATCCTCTCTTTTGGATATGAGAATCAGTATTCCTGCTTCTTTGGAGGCTCCCCAAGTAGTTATTCCTGCTTGTTGGGGGCTCCATTTGATGGGCCTATCTATTTCCCTTCTTTCACTTTGAGCCTTATGATGTTCATGCCTGTGAGGTAATTTTGTGCAAACAAAATATAGTTGGCTCTTATTTTTTAATCCATTTTGTCAACCTATGTCTCTTAACTGAAGGATTGATAACATTTATATTTATGATTAAAGAGAGAAGTTTATTAATTTTTGCCATTTTGATTATGTTTAACTTGGTCCTGTTTCTCATTTGCTTAGCTACCCTTCAATTGAGATTTGTCCATTTGTGAGCTCTGGAGTTTGGTTTTGATTTCTTCTGTTTGTACTATTTCTTCAGTATCATTCATGAATTCTTTAAGTTTCTGCTTATCTTGGAAGGTTTTATTTCATGTTCAAATCTGAAGATAGCTTCGCTAAATGTAGCAACCTTGGTCAACAGCTATTTTCTTTCAGGACTTGAAACACATCCTTCCAAGTCCTACTGAATTTTAGTGTTTGAGATGAATAATCACAAGTGATTCTGATTGGCCTGCCAAGTGAGGCACATTTGGAAGGACAAACCACAGTTCTGAGGTTAGGTAAGAAACAAAATGGAGTTGAGAATAGAAAAAGGAAAGAGATGGATACTATTGAGACTAGCAAAATCTGATAAGAGCATCTTGGTTTTGATGAAAAATATAACATTTTTGTGTGTAGTCCTAGAGATGGAACCATGGGAAGTCTACTACTCAGCTATAGACCTAGTCATTTTTATCTTTTATCCTAAGATAGGGTCTCACTGAGTTACCCATGTCAGCTGTACCATGTCATGTTACCCATGAGCTGTTACCTCAGAAGCCTCTGACTCCTCTGAGTTGCTGGGATTACAGGTGTGTGTCACCACACTTGATTTAAAAAATAATATTTCTTGAGCACGTAATGTTTTCTAGGCTCTGTGCTATGAGCTCTAAGTGAATTATTTGATTGAGTATAATTATTAGAAAAAATCTAGGCAGAGTGGGACAATTAAATTTAGAGAGGTAGTGTAACTTGCTTAAAGTCCCAAAGCTTGAAAACAGAACTAGAGTTAAAACTCAGTGTAACTCCCGAAGCTATATTATTTCTACTACTAATAATAACATTATATTATTATTTTAATAAATGCTGTATGTTCATTTCAACTTTTGGGGAAGACCTCTTGTTTTAGTCAGCTTTTGCACTATAGAAACTAAAGCATGTGGCCAGAGCAATTGTAGAGGGTGAAAAGTTTATTTGAGGGTTTCAGAGGTCTTAGTCCATACAAGGTCAGCTCCATTCCTCAGGACTGACTCTAGCTGAGGTAGAACATCATGGCAGAGAGAACCAGTCCAAGCAGAATGAGACTCCACTCACCAAATACAAATATATAACCAAAACCACACCCCAATTCCCAACTCCTCCAACCATACCCTACCACTTCAGTTACCACTCAGCTAATCCCTGTCAAGGGATTAAATCACTGATTGAGTTAAGACTCTTACAACCCAATCATTTCTCCTCTGAATTTTCTTGCATTGTCTCACACATGTGAACTTTTGGCGGACACCTCACAGCCAAACCATAATGCTTCTCCACTTCTGCTAAGTGGTCAATCATGTACACATTCTATACAGAGTCAGGAAGTTGTGATCCATCCTGATGCTTTGTAAGGTTCATGACTGACATTTCAAAAACAAAAGACAGGTGAACAAAAGAAATGCATGAAAATTTTACTTAAAGTTTTGTATTACACAGAAGTCTTCAGCTAAAGATCCAAAAACCCATTTTTACCCTTAGGTTCAATGAGCATCGACAGGTGTGTTGAAAATGTTATTGGATAAAGGACATGACACAATGGTAATCCACCAAGGGGGGAATCCCAGCAAGGCCTGTTGTTAGGTCCATTTGGGAAGCAGCAGAGAGTCCCTATGTGGGGAAAGAGGTGGGTCTTCCATATAATTCTCTTTTCTGTTTTGCAAAGTTCCCATATAGTCTTTCATTATGGATGTTAGGGCTCAGAAAATGAATCCCAAAGTAAGCTGTGTTAGTATGCTGAGTACTTTGAAGAACAGGAAACCAGAAAGCCCTCAGGAGCAAGACCTATCTGACCTCTCTCACCTCCTATCTCTGCTTCCCTTCCCCATCGCAAATCAGTTATAAAAATGAAAACTCCCCTCCTCAAAATTTAGGCATCCACCCTGGAATTATTATTACTCTAACCTTTAGAACTTAGGTCACTTGCGAATGACTTGTGAGTACGTTGGAGGGGCGAAAAGGGTTTGGATGGTGACGGTGGGAGAGTCATTGATTCAGAAATGGTGGAATATTCCTAAGATGTATTGAGCTCCCGACCAGCCGCTCCCCGTCTCCCCGGTGAGCACTCCCGGTCCACCTCAGGGCCCTCAGCAGCGCAGCCCGCAGACCCTCCAGGTGTTGCTGGTGGTAACAAGGCGTTCCTCTCCCCCTGCATGCGGGTGGCGGCCTGCGGCCCGGCATGTGGCTCTGGAAGGCACGACGGGGAATTCCACTGGAACCGTGCGCACCCGGGTCTGCTTGGGGGCTTTCCCAGGCCTGCCGGTGGGTGGGTGGAATCGTAGCTTCTTTCCGAGGGCAGGGAAAAGCCAGTGACCTGAGGGTGATTTATTGCCCAGGTGGAGTCTGCTTGTCACCCGCAGAAGATGCGATTGCCAGGTGAAGGCAACCCTGACTCCCAGAGGTTGGCCCCCTGAAGTTTCTGTGGCAGCCAGTAGACTAGAATAAGCCGTGTTCCTCTGGGAAGCTCAGTTGCATCACTGGAGAGCCTTCTCCCCTGCTCAGGAGTCTCACTCCCCAGATGGCTTGGCTCTCCGGGACCCATCTACTTCAGGAGGTGAAGGTGAGTCTTTAAACACATGCCCCGTCAAACAGGGGTTTTCGGGTTCATCAGTGGCTAAGTGATTTTGTTGAAAACTTTAGTTTTTCTCACTATCAGGGTCTGTTAATGCCACAGAAAATCTGGTTGCAGTAAATGTTAAGCTGTCACACCTGGTTTCTTACCTTTCTATCCCTTTCATGGGAAGCTAGGGATTTTTAGTATGACCCATTGTTTATGTTTTATTTTTTTTCCTTCCAAATTCATGTGTTCATTTTAAATTCTTAAAAAAATTTTTTTCACCTTAAAGTAGCTGTTTCCAAACACCCTTAATTTTATCGTTATTGTCCAACTATTAAAAAGTCACTCCTTAAATCCTTTAAGTCCTTCCTTAAATCCATCCAAAGACACACTGTCTCTTCAGAATTAAAAATCAGTCTTTACAATAGCCTGCTAGGCCTTACACTGTTTTTTTTTCCCTGCTATAATCCCATTTACTAATTTTTCCGTGCCCAGTCCAGCCTCCAAAGATTCATTGCTGTTCCTTCACTAATCTACATGTGAGCTCAGTTGAGGACCTGTTTACTTTGTCTCTCTGCCTGAAGTGTGCTTCCCTCAGTTCAGTTACTCACCTTTTTAGTTCTTTGCTCAAATAAAACCTCCTCAGTGAATTCCTATTTTCCTAAATGTATTCTTTTAAATATACTTTATTTTTATATGGTACTGAGGATTGAATCCAGTGCCTCACATCTGCTAGGCGAGCACCCTACCACTGAGCCACACCCCAACCCTAAATGTATTCTTAATTCAATTAAGCTCCACAAATTTGCCCATTTTCCTCACTCTTTTAGACCCAGATTTTAAATAGTCCTTAGCATGTGCTCAAAAAACACTTATTAAATGAATTGATGATAACCTACTGATTTTTTTCAGTGACAATGATTCTGTGAAAAGATATTTTTGCCTTTTGCTGTAGAGTGAAGTTTTCTAATGAAAGCTCATTTATAATACTGAACTTTGGGTTTATGTAAAACTTTTCCTCCAATTTTTTTAGCAGTGTATCGTACATTTGTTATTTTAATATCTGATGTAGATATAGTAATCTTATAGTTGTTTGGCAATCACTTTATCCTGTATTTCACATTACCATTATTGATTAACAATCCTTCTAATTGACTAAATTGCAATATGCAATATTTAAAAGTCCAGAAAAGTTAAAAATTTTAAGTTAACAATTATAGTTTAATCAAAACTCATAGAATTTAATACAAATTATAACTCTGTTCCTGATTGGCTAGGGTGAATGTTCAGGAAGCATTAACTTTTAGCCCTTTTCTTTGGTTACATCTGATATAGGCACTAGGTTACATTCTTGATAGCAGAGTTCAATATAAGAGCTTTACTTTATACTAATTGTTTTTTTATCTTTTTTTCATTTTTTTATTGTAAACAAATGGGATACATGTTGTTTCTCTGTTTGTACATAGAGTAAATGCATACCATTTGTGTAATCGTAAATATACATAGGGTAATGTTGTTTGATTCATTGTTATTTTTCCCTTCCCCCCATCCCTCCCACCCTTCTTTTCCCTCTATTCAGTCCTTCCTTCCTCCATTCTTACCCCCTCCCTAACCCTAACTCTAACCCTAACCCTAACACTAACACTAACCCCTCCCACCCCCCATTATGTGTCATCATCCGCTTCTCAGCGAGATCATTCATCCTTTGGTTTTTTGAGATTGGCTTATCTCACTTAGCATGATATTCTCCAGTTTCATCCATTTGCCTGCAAATGCCATAATTTTATCATTCTTTATGGCAGAGTAATATTCCATTGTAATATATATATATACCACAGTTTCTCTTAGGTTACATGAGAGACAAACTTCTTTGTATCAAAAACTAGTTTATTAATTTTCAAGTATTTTAAATTTATATTTCTATTAGTGCATTATAGTTTTACATATTAGTGGGGTTCATTTACACATATTCATAAATGCACATAATTGGTTCCATTTTGATCCCCAGTGCTACCCTGTACCCACTCTCCCTTCCAAAATATTTTTTGACTATTTGTAAGCCTCTTCTCTTCTATGAAATTTAAAAATCAGTGTATCAAGTATGACAGAAATTTATAGATCAATTTGGGAGTTACTAATTTGCTTATTTACTTTTTTGTGGTGCTGGCGATTGAACCTAGGACTCCAACTGTGCCAGGTAAGTGCTCTACATCCCTAGTCATGTTATTTTAACATTTGAGTATTTCCTTCAATTAATAATGTATTTTAAATCATATTTTTCTTACTGACTCATAAAATACAATTGCATGTTTATATTGATTCTGCTTCTGTCAATCTTGTAAGTTTAAGTTTCTTATTAATTATAATAAGTTTACTCATCTTCTGTTGGATTCTCTGTAGTAATAGGTGCACTTTTTAGAAATGTCCAATAAGTCTTTGATAGGTCTCCTTCAAGGGTGGAACCTCATACAGATCTCTTTCTTCACATGGGCTAGACTTAGTTTATTTAACAAATAAGAAAACAGTGGAAGAGATGGTGAGATTTCTGAGATTTGGTTATAAAGGAGACTGTAGCTTCCATTCTGACTTCTTTCTGTCTTTTCTATCTCTGACAACTTTGCTCTGGGAAAGCCAACTGTCATGTCATGAGGACACTCAGGCACCCTGTGTAAAGGCTCAGATGGTTTTGAACTGAGTCCTCCAGCCAACGGGAAAGGAAGTGAGGCTGTTCTGCCAACAGCCATGGGAGGGAGCCATCTTGGAAATGGATACTCTGATTCCTGTCAAACTTTCAAGATGACCATGGCCTTATCAACATTTTGACGACAACCTCCTGATAGACCTTGAGCCTCTAAGCACCTTCTGAATTTCTGACTCTGAGAAACCTTTTGAAGTAATACTGACTTTTTGAAAAGAGAAAAATTTAGCATTATTTTATTATGACTATATAAAATATTATTCACAGCAAAGTCACATAGTGCACTAAGAAAAAACTGACTTTCTCATGTAACCCTTTGCTTTTCCTGGAGTTAACAATTGTTTCTTCTCTTTCTTTATATTGCTTGTTTTCTTTGAACCTCTTAGAAGTTCTTTCATCTTAATGTCCCAGTTACTCTCTATCCCAGGCCAAGATTCAGAGATGGAAAGGCTAAAAGAATTCTTAACTTCCTTTCAACTTAGGAATCTCACCTGTACCAGTGAGATACAATTCTTAAAAAGAGAGTTGACTAATCAAAGAAAACTTTATCTTTTCTCATTCTTAAATTTGTTTTGTTTTTTCCTCTAACAACCTTACTGATAACTTGACATAGAGAAATTGTATTCATTTAAGGTGTTCAATTTGGTGTTTTGATATACATTGTAAAATGATTAACACATTCTAGATAATTAAAAAATTGATCACCTCTGCATAGTTACCATTTTTGTATTTGTGTGTGTGTATGTGTTGAGATTTACTTTAAAATTGTCACCTAGCTGATTTCAAGTGTGCAATGTAGAATTGTTAACTACTGTCATCATGATAGACTTCAGGTCTTTAGAACCTATTCCTCTTATATAACTGAAACTTCATGTCCTTGACTGCCATCACCCTATTCCACACCCCACACATCAGGCACCTGGCATCCACCCTTCTACTGTGAGCTTCTGAGTTCGACTATTAAAATAACACATATAGGGACTGGGGAGATAGCTCAGTTGGTAGAGTGCTTTCCTCACAAGCAAAAGGCCCTGGGTTCAATCCCCAGCACCGCAAAAAAAAAAAACAAACAAAAAAAGAGGTGGATCCCACAGTACTTCTCTTTTGTTTCTAGTTTTATTTAGCTTAATATATGCCTTCTAGCTTCATCTGTGTTGCTGAAAATGGCACCATTTTCTTGTCTTTTTTTTAAATCAGAATAATATTCCATGGTACATGGGAGCCCCATTTTTACAAAACTGTTCATTTGTCAAAGAACATTTAGGTTATTTCCATGTCATGACTGTTGGGAATAAAGCTGCAAAAATGTGGGAGAGCAGATATCTCTTTTGCATACTTATTTAATTTCCTTTGGGAGAGCAAAGGGGCTTCAGGGAAGGGTAATCCTTCTAGGACATACTCCCAGTGACTCACCTCCCCTGATTCCATCAGGAGCGGAGCAGTTTTCTTCCTCTGGGCCCACCCTGCCATGATGTGCTGCCTGGACTGGGGCCCAGAGCAATGGAGACTATGAACTGAAACTCTGAAACCATGAACCCCAAATAAACTTTCCCTCCTCTAAGTTGTTTTTTTTGGGGGGTGCGTATTATTTGGTCACAATGCAAAATCTGACTAACGCAAGCCCTTTTTTAAAAAACATACCCATTGGTTGTTTGAATTTCCTTTTTGAGAAGTGCACATTTAGGTCTTTTTCCCATTGTTTACCCAGGTGTTTGTTTAGCTGTTGAGTTGTAGGAATTCCTTATATATTTTTGATACTAAACCCTTATCAAAAATAGGTCTGTAAATTTTTTTCTCCCTTTCTATTGGTTTCCTCTGTATTCTGTTGATTGTTTCTTTGGTAGTGCAGAAGCTGTTTAGATTGATGTAATTCCTCTTGTCTATTTTTGCTTTTGTTGCCTGTGTTTTTGTTGTAATATCCAAGAAATTATTTTCAAGACCAAAGTTAAGATGTTTTCGCCCATGTTTCCTTCTAGGAATTTTATGGTTTTGAGTTTTACATTTAAGCATTGAGTCCACTTTGAATTGATTTTTGTGTACAATGGAAGATAAAGGTCCAATTTCATTATTTTGTATGAGAATATCTAGTTTCCCCTGAACCATTTGTTGAAGAGAGTGTCTTTTCATCATGTGTGTTCTTGGCATCCTCATTGAAGTTGAAGTGACCAAAAATGTATGGTTTTTTTCTGGGTTCTGTATTCTTTTTCATTGGTTATATATTTGTTTTTATGCCACTGCAATACCATTTTGATTACTATACTTTTGCAATATAATTTGAAATCAGGAAGTTGATCTCTTCAGCTTTGTTCTTCTTGCTCAAGATACTTTTTGGATTTGTGGTTTCCTTTGTGGTTCCATATAAATGTTAAAATTACCTTTTCTGTCTTTTTTTTATTTTTAAAGAATGCCATTGGGATTTTGATGAAAATTGCATTGAGGGACTGGAATTGTAGCTCAGTGGCAGAGCACTTGCCTACCATGTGTGAGGCACTGAGTTTGGTCACCAGCACCACATAAAAATAAATAAACAAAATAAAGCCATTGAGTCCATCTACAACTAAAAATATTTAAAAATTGTATTGACTCTTTGGATAGCTTTGCCTAGCATGGCCATTTTAACAATATTGAGTCTTCCAATGCATGAACATGGGATATTGTCTATTTGCACAAGTCTTTAAAATTTTTCTTTATTGGTTTGCCTTTTATCTCATAACCTTTCTTCACTATTTTTTGTTCTTTTCCTTTTTTATTCCTTGATTTGATAATTTCAAATAATATGCTTTTCAGTTCACTGATTCTTCTGATTGATTTAGTTTGCTATTGAAACTCTATCACATGGTTTATTTCAGTCATTATATTCTCAGATCCAGAATTCATTTGTTGCTTTTTGTTTTCTATCTCTTTGTTGAGTTTCACATTTTCCTTATATTGTTTTCCTGATTTGATTGGATTTATGTATCTGTGTTCTTTTGTAGCTCACTGAGCTTCCTTAGAAAAATTATTTTGAATTCTCTGTCATGTAATTCATGTAGCTAAGTATCTTTGGAGTTGGGTATTGAAAGTTTATTGCAATCTTTAGGTGGTGGTATTTCTTTTGTGTCCCTTAATCTGTGTTTTTTTGTGTGTGTACTTAAAGAATAGATGTTCAGATACACTCTTGCTTGTTTTAGACTGTGCAGATACAGTTTTGATAAGGAAAGGCCTTTACTTGCAGGGGAGAGGGAACATGGGAATTCTGACTGGGAAGACATAGCAGAGTGTGATGTGGCACCAGGTGTGGAGGTGCTTAGGACACCAGTTGTGAATGTGTGCAGCAGCTCTAGGTCCAAGAGGACCTGAAGATTGGAGTTTTAGGCAGCTGGGATCTGTGATATTTGCAACATTTTTTTTAATTCTTGGCAACAAAAGCTGCAGAGTCAAGAGTGGATGCAAAGACTATTTGTTCCTATCTACTATGGGTTCAGTGGTGAATATTGCAGGGTCTTGTGTTAGTAGTATGCACATTCCTGACTCTGTATGGAGGCTGTGCCAACAGGCAGTTGAAGGGCATGTGAAGTGCTGTGGACTGGCAGTGGTGATTGGGATTGGCTGTGTTTGAGTGTGTGTGTGTGTGTGTGTGTGTGTGTGTGTGGTGAGCCATGAACCTGGAGCCAGGATGCCCATGGCAACTCTAGTGGTGATAGGGCCACATCTTAGGCAGCTGGGATTGGCAATGGCAAAAACTGTGTTGCCCTCAGTGGTTAAAGCTGCAGGGTGCCTGTGGCTGTTGGTTTCCTGAGAAGGTTATGATAGCTCGTTGCATGGTTAATAGTAACAACTTTGCCCTTATTATTTGTCTTAGCCTCTGTAGTTATCCTGGCTATGTCAATCTCCTCAGCAATCTTCGTGGGTTAAAACCAAAGAAGGTGCTTTAGAAAATGCCCCAAAGGGCTTGGAAAACTGGTCTCTCATCATGTTCTCTTTTTCTCCTGAGAGGGAAACTCAGGGAGTGCGGGATCTCTCTCAAGGTGCTGAGCTGTCAGTCAGGGGGATGATGATGTAGGAAAATTAAAATTGTTCTCCTGGCCCCTTTTGCTGTGCTCATTCTCATTTTTTACCTTTGCTCCACTGTGCTGCTGCAGCTTCTTAAGTGCACTCCTGAACACTCTCACAGTTATTTCTGCTCAAGGACTGTGATCGCCCACCACCCGTGGGGACAATCAGAACACATACGCTCTTGATCACAGGAACCAAAAAAGCCGCTTTATTCCACAAGTCTCAGACTTATATTGAGAACATCAGCCTATCAGAGTAGACTACCATGAAAGTCAGCCTATCAAGGAACAGTCTCCAGGCAGATACCAGGATCGCCTCGTGTACAACAGCCAACCAGAGTTACTTCCTAAAACTTGTTTACAAGTGCAGCTATGTTTGGCAAGCTGCCAGGCGCCATCTTAGCGATCAGGCCACGGTGTGGCTCTGGGGCCCTCAGTGCCCGCCCCTGACAAAGGACGACTGTCCAGTTGATCTTTGCAGCGGTAATGAAGGCTGAGATCTTTTACTCCACTATTATGTTGAAGTCCTCCAAAGATTTGTTGTGTTAAGTGGTAAAATTTGGGTGGGCAGTGTAATTTGATTCACAGCAAGATAACTAATACTAGTGTCATATAGTCTGCTAGTCTGCTAACAGGACAATTTTTTCTGGTCTTTCTTTGTTTCTTTCTTACTTATCTTCAGACCCTCTGCGACAAGGGTTCAAGTCTTAGGCAGCTATGAACAACATACTGATGGTCAATGATGAGTTGTGTATATGACAGTGGTCCCATAAAATGATGCCCCTCTTGCTGGGCACCACTGGTGCATATCTGTAATCTCAGCTATCTGGGAATTGTACACAGGAGGATTGCAATTTTGAGGCCATCCTCAGCAACTTAGTGAGACCCTGTCTCAAAATAAAAATAAAAAGAACTGGGGATGTTGCTCAGTGGTAAAGTGCCCCCCGGGTTCCATCTCCAGAGAGATGTGTTTACATCTGCATTTCTCCTTGTTTTTCTCCTGTACTTTTTGCTTTATTTAATACTAGTGCTTGGTTTTTAGGTGCACATAAATTTAGACTTATGTAATTTCTGGTCAGATAAAGAATTTATCATCACCTCTTTATTTTTGATCATTATTTTAAAATTTATACCATCCAATATGAATATTGCAATACCAGCTTTCTTTTGATTGATATTTACTTGAAATGAATGGCTTATATATTTAAGTTTGATACTTCTGTGTCCTTATATATGATATAAATCTTTGGTAAATGATAGAGAGCTAAATCTGATCTAGCAGACCTTCCTTTTAAACTGGCTGGGGGACCTGCCCTCTCAGCTTTGACAAGCCCTGCAGGGCACGCTGGTACAGGGTCCAGGTCAAGAACCCTGTGCTGGGCTGCAGCTCTCCTAAAACTCCCACCCAACCCTCTGCGTTGCCCGGGAGTTGTGCCACTGTCCTCGGCCCACAGAGCCACCGTTTGGGCGTGGTGTGGCATCTCCTCCCCTCGAGCATTTCTCCCACAAGGTTCTCTTTTGCAGACCTTGACCCTGCCCCTGAGTGGCAGCGGCTGTTCACGGGGAGCTTAGTGGCCCTGAATCATGCTCAGTTTGGAGGTTGGTTTGTGGGGGTTGTGCTTTGATGACCTGGGTGCCTGTGGCTGAAGTCTAGCACCACAGGAGGGTAATGTCCTCCTGATTCCTGTTAGAAAATGGCCCCTGGTTTGCATAGTGGAATTAAGTGTCCTAAGAGTGCCACACGCAGACACCACCTCAGCGCCTCTGTTCTGTGAGGGTGGTCAGGAGGCCTCCTGGGACCCAAGGTTCCCCTCATTCCTGTTCCAGGGAAGGAGAAGTTGGGGCTCTGTGGAGTTGGGTGTCTCCCTGGGCCACCCACAGAAGGGGGCAGAGCTGGGATTTGAACCCCAAGTTCTGAATTGACCCAGGTCCCTGCCATGCTGTCGTGGATCTTAGCTTGGGCTCAGCTCTCCTGCACGGGTGAGTGGGGGTTGCAGAGCACCAGGAAGCCAGACCCTCGTTGCCCAGAGAGAAGAGCGCGTCCAGGCCCAGCCCTTCCCGCAGATGCCGGTGATGAGAGCTTTGGCCACCACCTGGCGGGAGCCTGCATGGAGCACCCAGGACCACCATTTGTTCCTCACGATGGCACTGTGTGGTTGGTAATGCAATCTATGCTGCAGAAAGGAGGCTGCAGAGGCCCAAGCAAGTTAGGTCATTGCATACCAGAGTCCAGAGCCCAAGCCCTGGCCAGGAACACTGTATTCGTCAGCTACAGCTGGGTAACAACCTGTCCCCAATTGCAGGCCTCAGTCCAGCTGCCCGGCTCTGATCACTCATCTGTGTATGGTTGGTGTAGAGCTGGTCCTGTGGCTCCCTCACATTGTGCTTGGCTTGAGGCTCCAGCCCCAGGGAGAGCCTGGGTCAGCTGGCATGTCCTCCTCACAGCAGTGACAGAAGCGTGGCAACGTGCAGGGCCTCCCACTGCCCCTGCCATCTCCTAGCCTCAGGGCATCATGAGCTGAACCCAGCTTCCAGGGACAAGGAAATAGACTCCTTCTCAGAAAAAGAATCTGCAAATAACCAATGCCATGGAAACAGGGAGGTATTAAGGATTGGGGCCCATGGACAAATTTCCACAAGCACCTGCTCACTCACAACCCAGGTGGTGAGGGGACATGCCACGTGGATAGTGTCCGACCCTCCTCAGTTCTACTTGATGATGGTGTCAACATGAGGCCCCCTCAGGGGTTTCGGAGTGTGATCTTTCCCAGGCTGGTGAAACCCAGTCCAGCCCTCCAGCATGGGGCTGTGCAGCGGGGGGTGAACGCAGCTTCCAGTCAGCCCAGATCCCCAGGGCACTGTGAGGCCATGCTGCACTGTGTCACAAAGTCAGCGTGCACCCAGACTCTGGCCATCTTCAGTGCACTTTTGGCTTCCAGCCCTTGTGCTCCCAGGTTTTGCTGGTGCCCTGTAGTGGTGCCTGGCCATGGGCCTTGTTGTCACGTGCTCACGCAGGCACACAGCCTGACTGACTGGATGCTGCTGGCTTCGGATAGGCTAAACTGCAGGAGTATGAGGAAGGAAATGTGTCCCTGTCCAGGGGGCAGGGGACGACCGGCTGCAGGGCTCCCAGGGCAGCGCCTGGCCAGGCACATGCTGGATGCGGAGCAAGATGGGCAAGCACAGAGGGAGCGAGGGGAGCACAGGCCTGGGCTTCTGCCTGGAAGGTTTGGGGAACTTAACGGATTCCCTCCATTTCCCAAGAGCCGGGAGCCACTCAGTGTGCCTGTGCCTAACCCAGGAAAGGGACCCAGGAACAGGCAGTGTGTGTGCCTGCCTGTGGCTGCCTGGGCTTTCACATCAGGGCCTCTTACACATGCGTGCTCAGTGCATGCTGATACCACGGGCACGGAGGGGCATCTCTGCACACTCGCCCCAGGGTCCTCGGCTGAGGCACCAGAGCTCAGAGGGTCCCATGATGGAGCAGGGTCCCAGGCTAGGACCTTGGGGCCCAGCTGAAGCCCAGTGCTTCCCTCTGCTTGGCCTCCAAGTTCACCAGGGCAACAGGCAGAGGGAAGAAGCCTCTGCGGATGGCCCAGGCCCTGCACTTGGTTTCCAGGAGATCAGGTCCCGGGGTTCCTGGGCACCTTTGATCCACGCAGAGCAGCTTCCTGGTTCAGAAATCTGGGTGCTGCCCCCCATGATGCCAAACACTGTAGGGCCCAGCAGAACTAAAGGCTGACCCTGAATCAACCTACTTACTCCCCGGACAGCTGGGCTGTCCTCTCTTTAGATGGGGACGCCAAGGTCCGGGAGCTCAGGTTAGTTGTCTGAGGCACGATGGACACATGGCGGGCCCGGGTGCCTTCTCCTTGGTCCTGCAGCCTGCAGAGGGGACTGACCGGGCCAATGGCTCGGACCTCTCTTCCTCCTGGGCCCCAGCCCTCTGCCCTTCCTGTGTCCTTGACCCTGTGCATCGGGAGGTCACTGGCTTATCTGTATAGTTCCCACAGAGAGTCGGCAACCTCTCCCAATGCATCACCAAGTGGCAGTCACGCCAGAGCTGGAATATCATTTCCATCCCTCTTTCTCCAACCGCTGCCTGTCACCAGGAAAGGGAGACCAGGTGGGGGGAGTGGGGAAGATGGATGGGGTGGGGAGAGTGAGGGGCTGGAGCTGGGAGGCAGGAGGGTGGAGGAGGAGGAAGAGGGGAAAGAGGAGAGGAAGGCAGGAGGAATAAAGCCCTGGGAGAGAGAGAGGCTGCCATAGGCGGGGCTGGGAAGCAAACTGGGAGAGGGGAGAGGGCCAGAGAAGGAAGAAGAGGCACGGAGACCAGGGAGGCTGGGGAGCAGAAGGGAGATGAGCCTTGAGGAGCCTGGGGGAAAGGTAGGCAGGGAGGGAGGCAGGAAGCAGAGGCTGGCCTCCGTTCATCTGTTCTTTCAATCTCAGCAGCAGCCCGTCTCCACTCTGTGCCACCGGGCAAAGTCCAGATCAAGTGAAAGCAGAGGAGCTCCCGGGAGATGGTCCTTCAGGGTGGTCCTGAACTGTCCCTGGACCCCAGTGGTTTCCTGGGCAAAAGGAGTCTGCCTGCCTCTCCATCGTCATGCAGGAGGCTCCTCTGCTGTCCCTGTCCTTGTGGCCTCGGCATCTCACACTTGACTTGTGGTTCTGGGTGGGGGCTCGTGGCTGGGCCTCAACTGAAATGAGCACAGGGTTCAAACTGAAATGGCCCAGCCAGGTAGCATACGCAGAGGCGAGGTCACCTTGGGGCACTAGGAAATGGCAGGTCTGCAGCACACGAGAACATGCTCATGTGTACCAACAGGACCCTAGAGGAAGTGCATGGCTTCTAAGTTAGTGATCCAGGAGGGTCTACATACAGGGGGATGGTCTGCTGAATGAGGGGGTGGAGTCCAAAGGGGTAGATCCCCCTCTCTGGGGAGAATCAGAGGGGTCACCACCTCTCAGGCCAAGGAGATGAGAAGCGAGATCAGGGAGGCAGCCAGGAGACCAAATGTCCCACCTCACACCTGACCCTCCTTCCTGTCTCCTGCTGGTGCCTCCCAGTGGCTGAACCCACCATGCACCCTGGGGAGGGGGCCCTTGGTGGGTCCCTGTGGTTGAACCTCCCAGGACGAGTAGATGCCAGAGGGGATAGGATCTGGGGGGACAGTGGGGTGCATGCACACCCACAGAAAGGGGTCAAATCTCACAGTATTTGAACACCAACTCACCCAAGCATGACATAAAGGCCAGGCCTGGCCAGCGCCAACTGAGAGCTTCTCTGGGCTCTTGCTCTGTTCTGCGTCACTAGCCAGTGCACACACTCTGTGAGTCAGTCAAGACCCCCTGCCACGCTGGAGATTCCGGAAGGTGAGGATTCGGAGCCCCTGGCTTGTCCTCTATCTCCACATGCCTTACACAATGCGAGGCACACAGTAGGCACTCAAACAGTGCATCCCTGGAATGAATGACTCTAACGTGAGCAGATTCAACTAAGTGACCTGGAGTCTTCACCTGGCAATTTTGCCACCACAGGAATTTACATGCAGCGTGTATGCGAGTGGGCATCACTCAGGTCTGGAGTGAGCCTAACCACCAGCCAACATTTGCATTTGTTCCTTCAGATCCTGCTCAGCAGATCTAGGTAAGGGAACAAAGAATGTGTGTGTGTGTGTGTGTGTGTGTGTGTGTGTATAAAAATCACTCCAAACATCAGGTAGCCTTGAGTCACAGGTGAGGTGAGGGTATCAGTCAGCTTTTGCTGCCTAATAAGATGCCCCAAAATGTTGTGTTTAAAACCACATCAATTTTGATTAGCGATTTAGACAGTGTGTCAGCTGGGATGCTGGGTGACTGCAATGGTTTTCTGGCCTGGGCTGGCTAGCGGGGTCTGCATGCGGAGAATGGCCCCTCTCAAGTTCCTGGCTGTGGGTAGCTATCAGATCCAGGGGAACTCAGTGGCTTGTCACAGCTCCCTGTGGTCTCTCATCTCCCAGAAGGCTGGCCTGGGCCTCTACACATGGTGGTGTCCAGAAAGCAGCAAGATAGGGCACACTCTCATGCGCAAGTGTGTTTGAAGTCTCTGCTCACATCACAATGACTAATGTCCCCTTGGCCAAAGCAAGTCATGTGGCAAAGTCTCTAGATTCAAGGGAGGGCAGTTGGGGAAACTTCTCTTGGTGGGAAGGGCAGCAGAGATTTTGTGGTCATTTTTGCAACTGACCACAAAGAGTGGGTCAAAAAGAGAAGGGGTTTAAGCTCGGAACCTCCTCTCGATTCCTCTAAGCATGCCAAGCTGTTTCCTGCCTCAGGGCCTTTGCTCTGGCTGTTCCTTTGTCTTAGAATGCTCTTCCCCATGACTTCTGGAAAAACTGTGTTCTTCTTCATTTTTCAGCTGAAAGGTCAGCTTCTCCGAGGCTTTTCTGATCACTCTCTCTAAATAGGCTCCTTTCCTATTACCAAAGTGTCACATCCCTCTTCCTCCAGCACCGTGTGGTTCAGAAGGATTTATTTTCCACCTGTATCTCTGCCCTTCCAACTAACCAGTGATATCACGAGGTTGGGGACTTGTCCATTTTTGTCTCCACAGTGCCTTTCACATAGCAGGTGATCAACAAATACTTGCTGAAAGAAAGGAGTGATTTGTAGCAAGAAAAATAGCTCCATAAACAATGCCTCCTTATATTTATAGAACCATTAAGGATATGAAGGCAACATTAAAATTTTTGTTTATTCTTCACTGAATTTAATAGAAGAACGAAGCCATGTGTGATCATGAGGGTGTGTAATCCCTCATGGTAGGATATGATTATTTTTAGTATGGTTTTGGATCTTCCCTCATATTTCTGAGGCATGCATCATAGGTTGTCCCAGCCCTGGTTGTCAGAGAGAGGGTGTATCATTTAGCTTGTACTGTGTAAAAAATTGCCCCAGAATTTAAGGTTTTAAAACAATGATCAATTATTGCTGCTCTTGTTTTTTATTTTTTATTTTTGGTACCAGGGATTAAACTCAGGGACTCAAGCACTGAGCCACAACCCCAGTCCTATATTGTGTTTTATTTAGAGAAAGGGTCTCACTGTTGCTTATGGCCTTACTTTTGCTGAGACTGGCTTTGAACTTGGGATCCTCCTGCCTCAGCCTCCCAAGCCTC
This sequence comes from Sciurus carolinensis, assembly GCF_902686445.1. NCBI lineage: Eukaryota > Metazoa > Chordata > Mammalia > Rodentia > Sciuridae > Sciurus > Sciurus carolinensis. The sequence continues at coordinate 1,467,686 of NW_025920145.1, forward strand.
TGGGATGACAGCCACAACACCTGTCTTGCTGCTCTCATTTATGGGACAGTGGACACTTTCCTCGGGCCTTGGCTGGGGTCCCTGCCTCTCTGGACAGGGGTGGTTCAGTTCTGCTGACCTGGCCCTTTTCCCCTAACATCTCTGGGGTCTGGATGGGGCAGTGGGGCAGTGTTGGTCTCCGTTGTCTCTCACCCTTTCACAGCCCAGCTTTGACTTCATTCCACAGTGACAGCAGGGTCCCCAGAGGGAGTGCAGAAGCTCCAAGGACCTGGTCAAGCACCACACCCTCCATTCTGTTGTACAAGGAGAATCTCAAAGAGCCAGAAGGTCAGATAGACTCCATTTTTTATCAGAAGAGCGGATCCAAGGAGTGGGCAGACATCGCCATGGTACAGAGGGGGTTGGGTGGCCCCCAGGCAGGACCGTGCTCCCTGGTCCAAGGAACAGTGCTGACCGAGCCAGTTCTTGGGCAGTACCTGACCACGGGAACTCGGCACCCGTCTTTCCCGGAACGTCTGTCCCAGCACGCTGTCACTCTCCATTTGTCTCTCTCACGTGGCTCTGAGTTCTGCCAAACCCAGACAGAGGCTGCTATTTATCATTAGGATGCCAGTGTCACAATCCCTCAGTGACATGAAATCCACTCTGGATTCAGCCCACCAGCTGCCCACAACCTGGCCTCTGCCCACCTCTCCTCCATTCTGTGCCCTCTGCTCCTGTACCCACTCCCTCACTGCCTGTCGCTCTGCCATGCCAATCTCATTCCTGCCCCAGGCCCTTTGCTGTGCTCTTTCCTCTGCTGTGCTCTTTCCTCTGCTGAGGCATGTTCCTCGGGCACAGAGTAGTCATCCCTTCAGAGAGGCCCTTCCTGTCCACTCCTGTCCCCCTGGCTATTTTCAATCACCTCTGCATTTGTTATAACTTGACATTTTATTTATTGATGCATCTGTTCATTTCCCGTCTGCCTCTGCTCCGTGGACTGTCTGCTCCAGAAAGCCATGAACTTTGCCTTATTCACCAACAGTATTCCTAGTCACAGGAAGAGCACCCGGGACATTGTGGGTGCCCAATAAACATGACTCGAGTGGGTGATTGGACGGGTGACTTCTCCACATCTCCAGGGTACCACACGCTTTCGGATGGTTGACATCGACACTTCGGAACACATCAGACAAAGCTGGAGTTCTGGCATGGTCATGTCCTTGCTGTGTGGCTCAGCAAATATCTTAACCTCTCTGGTTTCCATTAATCATCTGTCAAGTGAAGCGAATAAGATCCACTCACTCAGGGTTGCGTAAGAAGATCTGCTGAGACACTCCACGTGAAGCACTCAGCATAGGACCCAGTACTCAAACACATGTGACTCATTATGTCACTTAGTCCTCACACTCACCACACTGGGAGGTAGGTCGATGTTTCTGGGGCACAGATGAGGGAGACTGAGACTCTGGAGGTAAAAGTTCTGGTGCTAGAGACCGTGCCTCAGGGGAGAGGGTCTCTAGGCGGGTTTCCCAGCCCTCAGAAGCACTTGGTCTCCATGCATCCATCTTGGGGAGCCATCCCTCAGCCAGAGCTCCAGAATCAAAAGGGAAGCTTGCTCTCTCTGCTGGGATCTCAGGAATCCCAGGGGCTTTCAGGGGTGGAAACATTCCAAGGGGTAGGATGTGGTGGGAAGATGGGGGCTTTTGTGTCTCCTGGAGATTTGGGAGTGATAGGCGGCACTCCAGACAACTTTGTGCACCTACTTTTTGGCTTCTAAAGAATCATTTCCTTAGAATAAGTCTGCAGTGCTCTGCCGGGTGCTGTGGCCCCTGCACCCTCTGCCTCCCTGTCCTCCTCTGGGCTGCTCCAGGGGGGTGACCCTACAGACCCTTCTTCCTGGTTCAGGTCATGAGAGGCTCCAGGAGGGGCTGGCAGGGCCAGGAGGATTTCTCAGGTCCCTCCCACGTTCTGCAGTGCAGCTTGGAACCAGGGTTCCATGGTTTGGAACCAACCAGTGTGGTTGGTTCTCCCCACACCTCTGTAAGAGCCCTTTCACTGAGTCTTTTTCTTTGAACCACCTGGGGGTCAATTCTGTTTCTAAGACCCTGACAGAGGTGTGGGTTTACCACCTTGAGTGTCATAAGGGCTTCCATGATTATTCCAAGTGGATTCCCCTGAGCTCAGACTGACTGACCCGCCATTGATGAAGATCGCGCGGTTGACCAACAACCTGGACAGCACTGGCTTCTAAAAACCTGTAGGCATTGGAAGTGACACCTCGAAGCTCTACTCTACACCACAGGTTCCCCATGGCGGTGGTGGCCCTAGGAGACACCTGGCAATGTCTCTCTGGAGATAGTTTTAGTTTTCTCCCAAATGGGAATTGTTGGCGCTACTGGTTCCTATGGGGTCACACCCAGGAGTTCAGCTACACATCCCGCAAGGCACGGGACAGACTCTCAGGACAAAAAAAAGTCACCTAACCCCATAGGGTAGTTAGCGTTTCATGTCTGTGACCAAAACACCAGAGCCGAATAACCTGGAAGAAGCAAGATTTATTTTGGCTTGTGGTTTCAGAGGTTCCAGTCCATGCTTGACCGATTCCACTGCTTTGGGCCTGAGGTGAGGCAGAGCATCATGGTGGAAGGGCATAGGGGAAGAGGAAGGCTGTCTGCTCAGGGCAGCCAGGAAGCAGGGAGAGGGGTGGGCAGCAAAGGGCCTGGCTTCCTCCCACCCTGCCCCACCACCTCCCAGAAGTCCACTTAGATTGTTCATCCACCAAGCAGATTGATCCACCAAGGAGGCTGACCCCTCGTGACTAGAGAAGTGATCTTTACTAAGAAGCCATCCAGGGGATCCAGCCTTCAACACGGAGACTTTGGGGCAGATTCTGGGCCCACACCATAGCACCCTGTGTGTTGATGTGGGGGTTCCTGGGTTACATGCTTGCTGCTCAGACCTCAGTGGATACAGAGCTGGGCATCTTTACCCCATGTGTTGACCATCTGCTTGGCTGCTTATCCTTCCTTGGTTGGGATCATTGGCTTGTGTCCTTTGGCCAGTGACCTGGGATTCAGCACTCCCAGGCTCCCAGCAGGCCATTCAGGTTTTCTCATCCTGATGATGCTCCTATGAACCTCATGAGGGGCCTCTCTCCTTGCCCTGCATACCCACTGAGTTTTAGTGGACCTCAGATGCGGCAGTGGGCAGAGCAGGATGGGGAAGAGCATCAGGCACCAGGTCAATCAAACTGAAGGGTGTTCCAGGGCTTCAGGGCAGGGATTTACCATCCAGGGAAAGAGGCCACTGGCTGGTGACATATGGTAGAGGTCAGTCTCAGGTGGGCAGCTCATCCTTGGTCTGGAGTCTACACAGCATACTGATTAGATTTGGAAGAACCTGTCTTCCTGGGGCTACTTAGCACTCACTGGTGATATTTACTCTGGTCGAAAGACCTCAGTTTACTTACCTATAAAAAAGAAAGTAAGATAATAATTCTTGCTTCAATAATGTATTGCCATATAAGAAACCAACCCAAACTGAGTGGTTAAAAACAACCAGGGTCTATTAATCCTCACAATTCTGTTAGCTGAGCACGTGGTATTCGCTGGGGTCAGTCATGTGGCTGCATTTACATGGTGGCTGGATTATAGGAGGAGGTCCAACAGGGCTTTGCTTACGTGTCTGATGTCTCTGGGCACCTTCCTGTGACCTCTCAGTCCTCATGGCTGGCTTGGGCTTCCTCACAACATGGTGGTCTCAGGGCAATCAGATGTCTGACTTGGAACCTGGCTTCAGATAGGGAAAGATAGAAGCTGCCTGTCCGTCCTCTTAAGACTCAGGCTTCGAGTCTCAGAACATTCTTTCCACTGCATTCTGTGGCAAGTCCAGGCCAGACTAGACTCAAGGTGTGGGTAACTAGGCTGTTCCTCTTGGTGGCAGGAGCCGCTGGTGTTTCAGGGAGGGAGGGAATCCATGGCGGCCGTCTCTGGAAATCGTCTGCTGCAGCTCCATCTCCTAGGACTGTTGCTAGGAGTGAGCAATGTGATGTACCCCATGCGTGTGACTAACGGAAGCTGACTGTTGCTGAAGGGTGTTATCAAGAGATGTGGAGGGGGTGGGGGGGTTGGTCTCCTATTCTCGAGGCTGCTGGTTTTGGTGGGCACCTTCCCAGCACATTAGTTTCTTCCCTAATGTCACCAGCGCTATCTCTGACTCAGGTCTTCGGAGGTAACGGTACCAGTAATGCCGACTCCGATGGAGGACTTTCCACACACCAGCTGCTTCAAGTAGATGAGCATATTCACTCCTCACCACGACCCTTGGAGGTAGGTCCTGTCATGACTTCCCCTTCACAGACGAGGAAACTGAGTCACCAAGAAGTGGAGAGATTTGTACCAGTGGGCCCAGCTAGGAATGGCACAGCCAGGACCTGGACCCTCAGCGAGCTGCTGCTATGGTCTGAGCTCGACCACTGGATAATAGGTGGCCGCACATTTCAGGGCTGTAAATGATAAACATTTACCACCTCACTGTTTCTCTGGGTCAGAAATCTGGGAGTAGCTTAGCTGGGCCTCTGGCTCAGGGGCCATCCCTGGCTGCAATCTGCGCACCAGCCAGGGTTATACCCACGTCATGACTTGGTTTACCCCACCATCGTCTATTCATTAGAAGTAAGTTACTAGGTCTAGCTCTTCAGGGGCAGGAACCACTCCAGAGCCTGGATACCTTCGGTGGGGGAGAGTGGAGCCACTTGGTGGTGGCCATCTTGGCGGCGCCCTCCTGCCACTGCCCTCCGTGAGAGCCAGCCCTGCTTACATACCCTGGCTTTCTTTTATGTATTCCTCACTGTGTCCTCAAAGGCCAGGGAGAGGCCCCGAGTGTCCCACTGAGCTACTTGGCTCTGGTCCCCATCTTGTAGGAGACAACGAGCTGACACGGAGACTGTCGATCCAGGGCGTGGGTGGCTCAGTGGCCAGAGAGGATGTCCCAGAGAGGGAGGGGGCACCCTGAAAAATGAGCAGCATTCAGAGAAAGCACCAAGCAGGTGGAGAAGAGAAAGGCGGCCAGAACTCCTGGGTTTGTGGGGACTTGCGGGGACAGAGCCCGTGTTCTCCTGTTCAGGGGCCCGTTGGCTTAGGTCTCGGGAGGGAGGAGGGAGGTTTTTATTAAAGTGACTGGATGACAGAGAAATGCACTGGGCTCTAATCCTTCCCAGGGCGAGTGTGGATCCTGTCGCTTCAGGACAAGGGGGTTGCTCACACTGAGGTGGCAATGGCTCAGGGTAGTCATGGCCTCTTCCTGAGTCCCTGCACCCCCAGAGCTGGGGTCCAGTGGGGAACAATGGAGGGAGGGGCCTGTGTGTACTTGGGGACCACAGCAGGGGATGTTCCCAGGAGGCCACCCACAGATGATGAGGACACCGGTTCCTGCTTCTGCCTTTAACTGTGCAAAGTCTCTCTGATCTAGAACTTTCCTGGCCAGTGGGAGGAGTCTTGCAATCTTCTGTCTTGCCTGCTGACTTGGTCACAGGAGGAACATGTGGGGAATGAACTCGGTAAGATCAGTCACTAGCAGCCAATAGTTCTGTCCCCAGGGGAAGAGCAGATGCCATGGGAACATGGGCAGTGGGTCCTGCAAAGAACAGTAAAAGCAACAACGGCTGGGTGTGTGATCTTCACGACAGGCCTCGGGCAGTGACCATACCACAGACTGTTCCTGATTACACAGGAGGAAACTGAGCTAGAGTAGAGAGCTGGCTTGCTCAAGGTCGCAATACTGAGAGGTGTCTGGCAGGGGTTCAGGCATCGCTGCCTCAGACTCCAGGACCACTGTCCACTGAGTTAGGACTCCCCCATCTTATTCCCAACTGGGTATGTTTGGGTGGGATTGGCAAATCTGTCCACCAAGCTGGGCCCTTGCCACCTCTGCCCAAAGCTGCCCACACAGTTGCTCACTCTTACCATCTTGGCCCTTAGAAGGTGGCATTGCAGGGCTCAGGGTGACCTCAGCAAGGACAGGCTGGCTGCAGAGGCCACAAGGTGCAGCCAGGACGTCAGAAAATATCTGTGCAAGAAACGTCTGGAGGTTGCCTGCTTCTGTCTTCACAGGGGCACTTTGCACTTGAGTGGAGATTTGCTCTACAACATGGCGGCTCTCAGTCCGAGAGGCTAGGTGTTCCCCATGGGTCCCAGCTCCCCGCACTCTGGACCTGGCTCCCTCCTTTCTTGCCCCATGCTGGCTGAGGCCACCCCTCTCCACCCACCACACAGCTGAGACCTGTCCCACTGCCCTCTCAGGTGAGGGTGCAGATGCTGGGGTGGAAGAGGGGCAAGGAGGAGGATGTGGCCTTCCTGCTGACTCCTCTCACGTTCCCAGTTCCTGCAGAGCTTCCTGGGAATTGGTCTGGGAGAAGAGAAAACTGAACTGGTGAGAATATTCTGACACCAGACCCATGGGGGATCCCTCCAGCATTTTGGGCAAGTATTGGAGAGTTTACTGAAAAAGGAGAGGAGAGGGGAGGAGAGGAGAGAGGAGAGGAGAGGAGAGAGGGAAGGGAAGAGAGAGAGAGAGAGAGAGAGAGAGAGAGGGCATGCACAAAGCAGATAATCTACCCTGGACCCCTGACCTCACTAGACACTATTTGAAGACCTCAAACAACACAGACACACACGCACACACACAGAGGCACGCATACTGATTTCATCTCTTTGACCGGGCTGTGAACTCCAAGTAGTCCAGATAAACGTCTGATTGTGTGTCTTGCCTCTTCCAGAAACAGTGATATGGAGCATTTGGGTCCAAAATGGCCCCAGCGGGTGTGGGAGGCACGGTTGATTTTCACACAGATCACAAACATATTCCAGAGGAATCTTCCCCAGTAGTCAATATTTCCTGGTGTCATCCCCACTTGTGATGACCCTCTCTCCCTCTCCCTTGCCACCCACACAGTGGGGACATCACCAAGTGTCTATGACTCTTCCTTCGGCCATCCATCCTGCGGCCCAGGTCCTACCTGCAGACACGAACAGTGAACAGTGTGCACAGCTCACTCCGCACACACTCACCTAAACACTAGTAAACACAGCGTCCAGATGCACAAAGACAGGCCGCGCACACATAGGCACACACGCGCACATGTGCATTGGCCACAAGTAATCTGCACATGACTAATCACTCCATCCTCTGTGTGTGTGTGTGTGTGTGTGTGTGTGTGTGTGTGTCCCAGCAAACCCCCAGCAGGCACATGCCGGTCAGCCACCACTTGAATTAGCACCAAAGGATTATGGGACCCTGGGTCATTAATCTAGGTGACAAACAGGACTCAGAAGGCATATTTGCACCCTGAAATTGAAAAGATTAGGACATATTTGTCAAGGATTGGTAGGCTTTTTCGCCTCCACGGAACATACTGTTAAATATTCATGAGCTGCATAAGTGGGAGAAGCCCAGCTAGACCAGTCGGCTTTCAGCTGCAGAGGGAAAGAGGGGAGATTTATCTGGACTCAGCAACGGATGAAAGGTACGGGATAGTGTTCCCTGCTCCCTGGGCACAGTGTTGGGGGAGGGCCTGGGCTGGGCCTCCTGGCTTCTTTGTGAAGGAGGAGGGGGCTTGATTGGTCACCAGGGCAGGGTGCTGCATGAGAGGATGAGGAGATAGCTTCTTATGGGCACTTGCCTTGCTGCATTGTGGGTGATTTCTATTTGTGTGCTGCCACCTAATAGATGGCACATTGGACTTATATGGCTCCCCACCTTCCTGTACCCCCAGGGTCCAGCCCTGCAACAGGACAGAGTCAGCAGAATTGAGCAGAGGCTCTGATCCCGCCTCTGGACATGCCCCACTGAAGAAAGAGAAGAGCAAGGATCTCACCTCCAGATCCTGGGGCTGGTGCTAAGACTGTTACAGAAGCTAGTCTGGGCATATGAATGTCGATTCAGAGAAGGAGTCTGGGGTCCAAGAGACCCACGGACAAATCTTGGATCCACCACTTCTTGGTCATGATGGCTTGGAAATGTCACTTCCCGGACCCTGTGCCTCCACTTCTTCATCTGGAAAAGGGATTCAATGACAATAACTCTCGCTTCCCTGAGTTGTTGGAGGATTCAATCCAGCTCTTGGTGCCTGGCACTCAGTAAGTGCTCAATAAATATCAGTCATGACTATAGCAAGATCGTGATTTATAGAGGGCCCCTTTGGTGCCAATCACCACACTCAATGGGGCAAAAATTAGATGCCAAAGCTCTGCTTTCCAATAGTGTCATGGCCAGCCTTTGAAACTAAATGAGTTAAAATTTAAAAATTCAATTCCTCTGCATCACTCACGACATCCCAACTGCCTAGGAGCAGGGTAGCTGCATATTGGACAGTACAGATGGGGGATTTTCCATTACTGTGGAAAGTTTCTGACCACAGCACCATGGGTGATCCAACCCAGGAGGGTTCTCCTGTAGGGTACCTGCCTGGCTCAGCTCAGCTGCATTCAGTTTGAACCTGGGAGGGAATGTTTGTCAGCACAGTGACCCAGCTTCTTTCCCCAGGGGACTTGTTGAAGCCCTTGATACGTCACGGGTGCCATGAACACAGGATGTAGAATTCCCCAGGGGACTTGGCTGCAGGGTGTGTCATGGGGGTCGGGCTCCCTGGGGTACAATTTGGGAAATGCAGCCATAACACCCACTCCCACCCCAGGAGGTATTCATGGCTGATTTTGGCCACAAAGTGTCCCTTCAGTGAACACGTACCCAGGGCTGCAGAGGACAGCGTCGGGGCCATGCACACCAGGATACCGTGCTGTGTCCAGGGAGGAGGCTGCTCCCTGCCTGAGGGCTCTCTTTCTGACTGTGGGAGAGATGGTCCCCAACCAAGGGCAGATCAATCCTGAGCCTTCCCCCTCCTGTGGGCAGGGATAGCTGAGAGCTGCCCACTCCGCCAGCAGGGCTCCATCCAGTTCTGCCCAGAGGCGGCTGGCTACTCACCTCTCCTTTCTTGGTTCTTCCCACCTCCCCTCTGAGCTGAGGCCACCTCCCAAATAAACCACTAGTGTTTGAAACCCCCGCTGGGGGCATGTGCTGTGACACCCCTGCTCTGTCCCTTAAGTGTTTCCCTGTCACTCATCAGACGAAGTCCAGTCCCCTTAGCAAGGGTCTCCACACACCTGTCCAGTGGTTCCTGCCACACGCTGTGCTGTGGACATGCTGGGAGAGTCCCCCTTCCAAGGTCACACTCCTGCCTAGCCGGCCACCCCACAAGGATCCCTGCCTACCCATCTGTTCTGTGGTCAAGGCCAACCTTGAAGTCACTATGGTGCCCACCACATTCTCCCCTGGACAGTAGATACTGATTAACTCCAAACCCTGCAAAGGCCAGGGCAGGGACTTGCACATGTGGCTGAGCTCAGTGGCTAGCCTCCCCAGGCCCTTACACAGCCTTGGGTGAACGTCACACTTCTGCAAAATGGAAGCTCAGACTCTAAGATAGGTGTGTAGCAGGACATGGGGATCAGTGTGGCTGGGCTGCCTGGGGCTGCTGGCATTTCCTGGGCTATGCTTTTCCCACAGAAGGGCCTGCCAAGGTTTGCCCTGGAGCTCCTTTCTGCTGTGGGTATTGGGGGGCACCCAGAGTAAGTAAAGATCTGCTGAGAGCCCAGGGAAGGAGACGAAGATCAGGGAGGTCAGGATGGACCTCAGGGATGTTTCCCCAAAGCACAGCTCTGGTCACCCAGGCTGCTCAGATGTGTGGCTCTGTGACTTCATCCCTCGAGGTTTTCAGGATCATTCCTGAGGACATTGGCACTGATGGTGGTTCCTGATGGTAGACTGGAACATGCCAGACCCTTGTGAGTGACAACCAGATGAAACAGGGAAGAAAGGGGCCTCTACCAGATGCCTGAGGGTGGCTTTGCAGGGTGTGGCCAGAGCCCTCAGCCATCAGGAACATCTGGATTGATTACGGGGGGCTTGGTCAGGTCCCCAGTGGAGGCAGGCACAGAGCAATAGAGGAAGGAAGAACCAATGTCAAGATTGGGTTGATGACATGGAGCATCCCTGGGGGAGGACCCTGGAGGGCGGGGGCCAGGGGCTGGAGCCAGGAGCACCCTCGCCCCTGCCTCCTTCCAGCTCTGTCCCCTGGGCAAGGGACCTCACCGCTCTGTGCTCAGCTTCCCCACCTGTAAAATGTGAATCACGGTAGGAGCTTCCTCCTGAGGGATCGGACAGCAGCCAAATGGATGAATCCCTGTGGAGACAGAAGGAACCCAGTGCACTCCAGGAGCATCACCTGTTATTACCATTTGCTGGGTATTGAACAGACATGACCATGAGCATTCTCATTTGATCTTCTAGTTCAACTCTTTGGGTAAGTGAGATGATTTGATTTCTCTTCCTTCTCAGAGGAGAAACTGAGGTTCCTAGAGTTGTTTTTTTTGGTAGCAGGGATTGAACCCAGGGGTGATTAACCACTGAGCCACAGCCCCAGCCCTTCTTATATTTTATTTTGAGCATCTCACTAAGTTGTGGAGGGCTTTGCTAAGTTACTGGAGGCTGCCTTTGAACTCATGATCCTCCTACCTCAGCCCCCGTAGCAGGTGTGCCCCACCACGCCTGGCTCATATGGGTTTTAAAACCTGCCTAAGGTCACACAGTGGGTGATCTGGTCTGCTGGCACTTAAACTCAATGCAAAACCCCTATTCTCTCTGCCTCCTGGTTTGAGGCTTAGAGAAGGAGGGAATATACTGGGGACATCAAAAAGCCCAGATCCACTTGGCCACAGCCCATTAGGAAAGCAGACAGCCCACTGTGGACCTGTCTACACTAGAGCAGCACCAACGTGTGAAAGTCCCCACCCCATTTTATCTCCTCTGTTGGGCTGTGAGCTCCAGATTTTCCATACAGACCTGCCTGGATGCTCCTCAGAAGGCCTGGAAATGTAGAGTGTTTGAAACCAAAATGGCTCCAGAGGAATGGGATGTGCATTGCTTTCCAGACAGATCACAAACATTCCAGAGGAATGGCCCCCTGTAGACAGTATTTCCTCTGCTCTTCCTTCACCATGACAATTTCCCCTCCATTACCACATAGGATGTAGGGGATCAGATGACATATTTAACTGGTTTCTATCTTCCCCTCCCCCAATGGGTGCTCAGAGGAGAGAGAAAGTGGCGGGGGGAAGAGAGTGAGGAGGGTCCACTAAGGACTGTACCCCACCCCCATGTCATGGCCCCATCCCTTCTCCTCCAGCCAGGGCCCCAATCCAGGTTTGGGGGATAGACAAGGGAGCAGAACAGGAAGGCAACTCAGAGTGGGAAACGTGTTTTCCTCCTGGTGACACAGTGACTCCCTTGCTGGCAAAACATGCCTTGATCTATTTCCCCTGGTAGTGATTTCAACAACAATAAAGATCCATCATTTCCCTAGCAGGTCATGGAGGGTGGCGGGGGTTTGTTTTTCTTCTGGCATGGACAGAAAGCTCTTTATTCTCTTCCTGTTTGGGAAGACTCCTGCCGGAGGAGCCCAGCCTGGCTCCGGGAGGGAGCACGTGCAAGGGACGGGGGTGACCAGGTGTCAGAGGGAGGGTGCTGCACTGGCTGGGCCTTTGACCCTGAGCCCAGGATGACTCAGCTTTCTCCTCTCTAAAATGGGGAGAATCCCCCAACAAAGAGAGATGGGACAGACAGCAACAGGCAGCTTTGTGAGCCAAACACAATGCCCCAGTGTTCTCAGTCATGAAAATGAAACTGAGCTGAGCTTTGTGCCAGGCCTCGCTAGCACCTGGGTGAACAGTCTTGGATTTCCTATTCTAGGCACTTGCCTCTTGCCAGGTGTTTTGACATTTCTGATCTTTAGGATCTTCCACTTAAGCCTCTCCATCCATTTCCCACATAACAAAATGGAGGTTCAGAGATGGTAGGTGACTTGCCCAAGATCACACAGTGTGCGACAGGTGCTGTCAGGATCTAAATGCAGGTGGCTCTGAATCCAGACCTTGTCCCTGGTCCAGCATCTCCTGGAAACCTGATCAAAATGCGAAATTTCAGGTCTTGTCCCAGATGTACTGAATCCTTAACTAGGGTTGGACCCAGCCCTCTGCTTGTTAGGCCCCTGGGCAGTTCCTGGGGACAGTCACTCCTGAGAACTCAGATGCCACCACTGGCTGGCAGCCTGCAGAGCTCTGACCACACCTGTGTCCACTCCATGAGGCCTGTGCCTCTCCTCAGTCTCCATCTGCAGAATGGGCACCATGGGGTCTCTCCGCCTAGCCTGCCACCTGGAGCATTTCCCTTGAAGGACCTGGAGGTGACACATCACCAGCAGCAGGGTATTGATGGTGTGCTGTGTGGCAGGCCATGCTGAGGGGTCTGATGTCATCGCATCTTGGCTTTGACCCCGTGAGGTGGGAGCTGTCCTGCAGAGAAGGAACAGAGGCTCAGAGATAGGGGTCCTTTGCTACCAAGGGGCTTCAGGTGGGGCCTGTCCCCATAATCCCCACACCTGGTGCCTTTTGCCGGACAAGGCGCTAGGCCGAGCCAGCAGTAGGGGTTCCCACGGCTCCTGGGAGCAGATGAGTAACCCGGACATGGTGTGTGGTAGTGCGTGTTCATGCACGGGTGTGTGCTGGCCTGCCCACCATGCTTCCCCATGAACCTGGTCCCCACTCTCAAGGAAGCCCTGGACTCCAGGGTGAGGCACAGATTCCAAGTGGCTCAGCCCCTGGACTCCCAGCCCAAGGCCACCTGTCCTCTGGGCCAAGGCTGAAGCAGGAGACTTGCTCTGCAGGTGAAGCCTGGACAAGGACCCAGGGCCAGGACCCATGTGCAGACTTGGGCTGGGGAGGCTCAGGCCGGCCGCCATGACCAAGCTTCCTGATCCTCCATCAATCTCTCCACTGCCCTCAGGAGCAGGCCTTCTGCCTGACCTTTGCCCTCAGCCATCCCTCAGGTGGGGAATGTGAAGGGGAGGGATTCCCTTTGTCCTCTAAAGGCAATCCCTTGTAATTAAGCAGGAGCAGACCTCTGGGCTGCTGCTCCAGAACCCCAGGGAGCGAGGGGTTGGCAGATTCACCTGAGGGCCACCCCAGGGCATGGCCTGTCTGTAAGGTGTCCCTGGCACCTGGCACTGCCCATCCTTACACATCTTGTCCTCATCCCCAGTCATGTAGCTGGGCATCCTAGTGGAGGGCCTCGGGCTGCCACATAAAGATGCTGATCATCTGACCTTGGCCAGGGACGTGTTTCAGCCTGGTCTGGACAGAGGCTCCACAGGCAGGGACAGGCACAGTCGTAGGTGGGGACCCCAGGAGTTGGAGATGCAAGCCTTGTCCTTTCCCGTGGGTAGGTTTGAGCCCAGTGGCTGCAGCTGTGTCCTGGGGTCCACACAGTCTGGAGCTCCTGACTGTTTAGTGGATGAATACCTGGACTGTTGCTGACTTGCTCTTGACCTTCAGATTCGTCTCTCCTGCTCTGGGCCTCGGTTTCCACATCTGCACAGTGACGGTGACTTTTTCAGGTCCTGTATCCATCCAGCCTCTGTGTTTCACCTCCTCTTAGAAGGACAAGGGAGGCTCAGGGCCCAGGGTCCAGTGGAGGAGTGGAGAGGAGCCAGGGAGCCCGGGAGCCCGGGGCCCTCAGCCAGGACAGCCGGGAGAAAGGATGAGAAGGTACCGATGGGACGGGAGTCAAGAGGGGAGGCTGGAGGCCGGGAGGGGAGAAGACAAAGGGCAGCCTCCGATCAGGGAGGCAGATGGGGAGGAGTGGCCCCCGGTGGGCCCGAGAAGCCCGGCCAACCACAATCACAGGTCCAGCAGTGGTGCGTGGTGCCACCAGCGGAACTTAGGCTCACCCGGAGAATGAGTCGGCCAGCTAATGAGCTCAGAGTGCAAGGGATGCCTAGCACTGATTCCGTACCCCCAAAGCAACCGGGCCACAGCAAGGCCAGCCAGGCGGGGCAGCTGGGCTCCCACACAGGGCTCAGCCAGCTGGTCAGCTGCTGGCAGGGGTTTGGGGCTAGACCCATAACGTCCTGTTGGCCTGCTGGCCACCCTGTGCCCTGCTGCCTCCAGCCTGGGGTGGGCTTGCCCAGAGGACTTCCCGTGGCTGCGTCCCCACAACACCTGCCATGACAACCCTGTGCTCACCTGGATGGCAAATCAGCCCCATGGTTTCCCTGCGCCTGGACGCAGGTGGTTGATGGCATCTTCACAGTGGTTCACTGTGACAATAATGATAATAACACAGTGACTGACTTGAATAGAGGCAATGGAGTTGGCGATGGTACTCTCCTATCCTCAACTCCTGGAACCTCACGGGAGGACCCTGCTCCCCACCTTGGGGTCACTGACATTTGGGATCAAATAATACTGTGCTCTCCCGTGTGGGTGACGCCTCACCAGACGCCAGCAGCACCCACTTGAGACAATCAAAGCGCCTCCAGAGACGGCCGAAGGGCCTCTGGCAGGGAGCCACTGGTCCCGTCCTGGTGTAGGGACAAGGATTCTGAGGCTCAGAGCAGTGGCCCCTGTGAGCCCCATAGGACCGTGGCGGACCTGTCTTCAGTCTCCCCCATGTCCACTGGCCACCAGGGTGACTTATTTTAGGATGGAATCCCGGGTCCTTCTCTGCATATGCTCATAGAATGAGGGTCACACCCCACATGCACCCTCCCAACTTGCTTTTCTGGTTTAGCCACCAGGCGCATATCTTCTGGGGTGGGAAAAGCTGTCCATCGCTGTCTATGGCTCGACAGCTTTTGTGGACACACACACACACACAAAAAAAAAAAAAACACATGTATCAGAATATGCACAGAGACGCTTCAGAAGAAAATGCTCAGTCGAGATGGGTGAATCCCTCTGAGGCGCTGGACTGGAGCACACGGAGCAGGTGGCCGGGATGCCAAATTTACAAGATCTTTTTTTTTTTTTAATAAAATAGTCAATCAAGTATTTATTTTAATTTTAAAGCTGATGAATCAGGATCCGGGGTGCAGCTCAGTGTCAAGCACTGGCCTAGCGGTGCCAGGCTGTGGATTCGAACCCCAGCACTGTAAAATCAGGAAGGAAGCCAATCCCCAGGCAACACAGCATTCCCGCCCTCTCTGACAGTCCCTACCACAGCACGCATTTTACAACTGCAAGGTCCTCCATGGGGTGGGTGGGCCTGACCTTCACGCGTCGGTGGGTGTTCCTTGTGGCTGAGCCAAGAATGGTGCAGGAGCTCCTTACACTCATGCTCAAGGCTGGACACCCCAGGGTCAGGCTCTGGGATTTTTCTGGGGCTCAGTCCCTGCAGAAGCACTTTATGGCATTATCTCATTTAATCTCTGCAATACCCTGAGCGGCTGTGACTCTGGTCCTACCGTATGAATTAGGAAAATGAGACCTCAAGGTGTGTGTGTGTGTGTGTGTGTGTGTGTGTGTGTGTGTGTGACACAGGTGATCGGCCTCCACTGGAGAGGTGTTAAAGAACAATTAGTTCTGAATTCAGACTTTCTTGCTCAGTGAATGGAGTGAGATAAAATGGAAGAGATAGGAACCCTCTCCCTGTGGGAGCCTCAAGCAGCAGGCCAAGGAGTCACCTGGGAATTCAGCTACAAGGCAGACTCTGCAGGGGTCGGGGAGGCCCAGAGGGAGGAATTTGTGCTGAGCAAATTGTGGCAGCAGGAGGACCCCTGGCCACGGATGCTCGGGCCCCCGATGCATCTGAAAACCCCCACCAGGGATGCTGCAGCCCAGGACCAGCCAGGACCTACAGCCGCATGCTCCTGCATGGGATGGCTGCTGGTACTAGGGTTGGCCAGGCATCCCAGGCGGCTGCTGAACCCTCGAAGTGTGGCCAGTGTGAACTGACATGCTTTGAGTGCAAAACACTCACGGGGTTCCCAGGACTTAGTATAAAAAAGAGAATGCAACATGTTTAAGTAGCAGCTTTTAATATTTGTTGGAGGTTGAAGTAAGATTTTGGAGAGATCAGGTTACACAAAATAGGTGATTAAATGATTCTTCATTTCATCTGTTTCTTTATGCTTTCTCAAGATGAAGCTACCTGAAATTTACAGTTCTATTTGTGACTTGCATTTTATTTCTTTGGGCTAGAGTGTAGGAGGAAGATGGCATCCAGGAAGTGATCAGAATGACAGGAGGGGATTGGTCTGATAGTCGGTCAACAGTCCTTGAAAATGCATTCCAATGCTTGAGGTGAGCCAAGCAGCCAGAGTAGAATAAACCAGGTAAGTGTAGGTGATCCTGAAATCATAGTGAGGTGGTTTCTGGGAAGAAGAAGAGGGCAACACTGCTCCAGAAGTTGCTGGGGTTGTGAGGCTATCTTCCCAGTCTGGCAGCAGGCTGAGGCAGTCACATGATGAAGTTGGTGATTTCCCCTGGTCCAGGCACTGGGCTCAGTGTCTTCTCATTGAAAGATCACCTGGACAACCCACCAGGTAGGGACTGACAACCAAAGCTTGCAGAAAGCCACTCAGAGAGTTGAGCAACTTGCCCCAGCTTGCACAGCTAGGGAGCAGGCTAACAGGGAGTTGAACCCAGCTCCACCTCACTCAGGGATCGTGTGCTTAATGGAGATGGCAAGGGGAGAGGCAGTGGGAATGGAGGAGGGAGGCAGGAAAGAGGAGGACAGGAGATGGAGAAGCCCAGCAGGAGGCAGAGGGAGAGGGAGGAGGAGGAATCTGGAAGAGGGGCGAGGCAGGGTCCTGGGGACTATGGCAGAAGGGAGATGCCAGGTGAGCTGTGGCCAGGGAGCACTGGGTCTACATCTCTCCAGGTCACCTGCTGTGTGTTGCGGAGTGACAATCTGCCCTCTCTGGACCTCCCTGTGGCCCACCTGCAGGAGGAGGGTGAAATGAGGAGCCTGATCCCTCTGCCCTCTGCTTGCTGAGAGAGGAAGAGGACGGATGCTGGGATGGGGCAGACATTTCCCGCTCTCCGGCCAGGCCTAAGCCAAAGCGTGAACCCCATCTGCCCAGCGGCTGCCTGGCAACAGTGGCTAGGACCTACATGGTGGGTCCACACAGACAGAGTGTGAGTGGAGCAAGGTCTAGGATGAAGGAAACGGAGGGTATTGGGAGAAAAGGGACATGCCTGGGTTACCTGCTCTCTGAGGCTGTCCGCCATGTCCCATCCGGGGTGGGGGCATCCCAGGAGGCCAACCTGGGGAGGTGGGCCAGAGCTTAGCTTCAACGAGTCCCTGGCTCCTGTGCTGTGGTCTGTCCCGTGCCTGTGACTTCCACCCACCCAATGGGACCCTTGAAATCAGCCTCCTTCTACATAAACCCCTGGATTTGGCCGGGCACAGTAATCCCAGAGACTTGGGAGGCTAAGGCAGGAGGATGGCAGGTTCAAAGCCAGCCTCAGCAACTTAGTGAGGCCCTGCCTCTAAATAAAATACAAAATAGGACTGGGGATGTGGCTCCATGGTCAAGTGCCCCTGAGTTCAATCCCTGGTACCAACAAAACAAAACAAAACAAAAAGCCCCAAACCTCCCAATACAAACCACACACCCATGTATTTGGAAGATACTGTGTCTGTGGTGGGTGGAAGTCCAGGGTCGCCAGATGGGCCTCTGAATGCTTCTGAACAGGAACTTATCTTCTGAGTGACCCACGGGCTTTACAACACGCTGGCCTGGGCACTGTCTGCCATGGTCCTGGTCCAGGGGAATGAGGGTCCAGGGTCCTGGGCAGTGGGCTGTGTTGGCAGGGTCGCAGCTCTGAGAGACCCAGAGGCAGAGGAGAAAGTGGCTCCATTCAGGAGGCAGCAGGGAGACCAGGAAGCCTGGGAATGGCCTGTCCATGTGTCCAGGCTGGCAGACCCGGGGGGCTCCAGGTCACCAGGAGGCAGGGAGGGTCCTGGGGGCTGGGTTGCTGCTTCTGGCCCGTCACTGACTCCTCTCTGCTCCCACCGTCTCCTGAGTTGCCTTCCCACTGAGGGGCCAACCCGTCTGCTCTCCTTTCTCCCTTCCTCCTGGGTTCCCACCACGTGCCTTGTCCTCCCCACAAGCCAGTCCAGTAGCCGCCTGCCTCTGCAGACCCCTCTCCTTCTCTTTCTCTTCAACATCTCTCCTACCGCCATGGTGGTTCGTCTTGATGTCTTTTCCTCGTTCTCTCCCCATTCAGCAGAGGTGCCCACCACCTCCCTTGTGAGATCCAGCCCCCCACCCGGCACACCGTCTCCCTGACTCATGGTGCACCCAGGTTCCTGAGGCACACATGGCAGCCATGGCTCATGGATCCCTGGGGAACCCACCAGCCTCCTTCTGCAGGCAGCAGATGGCCTGGATGGTCTCAAGTGCACCCAACTCCCAGCCAAGACACCGCACACAGTAGGTCTCCAGGGCTGGGCTGGGTGCGTCTCCATTGGCCCGACAGCAGGCAGGCTTCTCCAGCAGTCATCCATCAGGATGTGTGATGGGGAGGGAGGTCTGAGAACCAGCTGGACCTCGGCTGGGTTAACAGCCCAGATGCCTTCTTCCCCCCCCCTTTCCAGCCCCAGCAGTTGCACAGAATTTCCACTTTTTCTTTTCAAATGTTCTGTCATTCTTGATTACAAAAGCAATGCCTAAATTAAAACATTGTGGAAACATGTGATCTAGGACAACACTGTGGTCCCACCACAGACAGCCTACAGGGGCGCTTGTGACCGGTGTTTCTCCAGCCTGTTCTGTTGAGATGCATGCTTTTGAAGAGTAGAGTTGGAGAGAGCAGAGTTTGTGGTATTTCCAAATTCCTTCCTTGCCTTCTCTTCCCTTCATGTATCTCTCATGTCAGTCTAGAACACTCCATCTTAAGAAGATCCTGTTTTTAAGACATGGTTTGGAATGAGACAAGGGAAGTCCTTTGTGCTCTACAGAGACTTGGACTGGTGAGGTCTAGGGAGGCCAAGCAAAGGGAACAAGTTAGCTGAGGCCTCAGCTGGAAGGACAGGCAGGGCCACACCTTGTATCAGTCAGCTTCTCTTTACCATAGTGAAACACCTGAGGCAGGCTACCTTATAAACTAAGAGGTTTATGGAGCTCACAGTTTTGAAGGCTGAACCTCCATTCGGCATGTGTGGGCTCTTTTAAGGGCTCCGCCTGGGCTGTATTGCATAATAGAGATTTCGAAGGAGCAGGTGCCAGAGGAACTGTACCTCTCAAACCAGGAAGCAGGGAGAAGTGAGGGTCCAGGCTTGGTCCTCTTAGCTACACTCCCATGAGAACTGTCAAGGGTCAGTTTTGCAGGCATGTCTCCCCACTGACCCAGGGACTTCCCACTCAACCACACCATCTCAATACGACCATCCAAGCTTCCAGCACAAGGATCCCTGGGGGGGTCACTCAAACCCTATCTAAACTATAGCATGCCTCCTGCTGAATAGGGAACACTGATTTTGCTAGAAAATCTGTTGAGGGGCTGCTTTGGCCCAATCCAGCAACTATGGTCCAGGCTCATGTTGGCTCAGAAGTAGCTGGAGTGGTCCTGGAAAGACACGTGACTCTCTTTCTGGAAACTCCCATGGGCTCTCAGGTTGTCAGAGCTGGCTAGGGCCTAGGAAATCTCAAACTAAAGTTGACTTTGCAGCCAGGAGACCTGATCTAGTCACAGCTTGGTGCGACCCACAGCACATCCTGCTTCTCCCTGGGTCCCTGTTCCCCAGCTGTAGAATGAGAGAATGAAGTGAATGTTAGCACTAGATGAGGGCTTAGTAGAAGCCAGTGGCTACAGCAAGTTCTTCTCTGTTGAGCATCTCATTTTAGCTCCAGAGCAACCCCACAAGGCAGGTCATTACTATCTGTACACTATAGAGGAGGTGCCATTTTGGATGGTCCTTAAGGACGGGGAAGCCCTCTCAGGCAGAGGAGGAGGGAATCCTTCCATCCACATTCACATAGGCCCCATTCTTCTTTTGTTCTCTCTCTCCTTTTCATTTCTTTCTCCCTTCCACCCTTCCTGGGAGATGTAGGAGGAAGCAAGTTCTACACCTGAGCAGAGACTGTGGAAGTTGTTAGAATGTCCAGGACTGAGGCCAGGAGAGCTGAGTTGGGGGGTTGGTGGGGACCAGTTCTCACAGTGCTCCGTGCCTGGAGTTGGGGGGGGTGACTGAATCATGAACCTGGCAGTGTGGTCATTTGGCAGTGCCTCTGTATGGAATCGCCAGGTTGTGCCTCCTGAATACACACAGTCTTGGGTGGCCAGTCACATCTTAATAAGAAAATGGGAGAAAAGATTTCCACCTCCCAGACCCTGTTCCTCTTGGGGGCCACTAGACTGGCACAGCTGGTGGGTCATGAAAACTTGAGGAACAGTGGGGGACCTGGGAATTGGGGCCATTCCTTCTCACTTGAGGTCCCAGGCTCAACATCTCCGGCCACCCTCTCAGGGCCAACCCTTGCCTCTGCTTCCATGGTCAGCATGGCACTCAGCCCATCTGAAAGGGTCTACTCACCAGCCTGCTGAGGCCTGTACCCCTTTCCTTGAAAAATACACACCCTTGGCCACATGGCCCTCTCCCCTGTCTATCCAGTGCTGACCCCCAGTCCTGAGCATGGAGCCCACTGTAGGCGGTCAGTGATGCTCAACAGGGACCTGCCACCTCGCTGTGCAGACACGGCTCAGCAGGGGCGAGCGGTCTGCCTGAGTCTGCCCAGCCAGCCCCGCTGACTCCACGGTCCTTGCCTTTAGCTTACGTTTATTCCCTTGTCTATAAAACGGGGACAGGGATGGCACCTGGGTACCTCAGATGAAAACGTCACAGAACCTGGAGATGCTCCTTCTGGCTGTGTGGGAACGTGAATCAGAACATGGGGCTAGGGTCTGTTCCCTCTTCACATGGGACCCTTGGAGGAGCCCGTGAAACCCATCATCACCTGGTTCATGACACTCCCTCAAACATGCCCTGGCTCACATCAGGTGTCCCACAGTTGTAAAACCTGGAATGTCAGAGCTGGCAGCAACCGACTGTGCTTCTGCCAGGGGCTCTGAGGCCTCTGAACAGCGCAGAACTGGGGAAGGGTGTGCAGACACAGCATCCCAGAGCTGCCTGGCCACCTGTGCCAAGTGGGTTCTGGGAAGCAGAGGCTGAGAGGGGGCGAGGGTGACAGGCCCCTGCACCTGGGAAGAGAGAGGGCAAGGGTGCTGGGGGCCCTCTCTTCCCTGGGAAGAGAGAGGGCAGGGGTGCCAATGGGCAGACTTCTGCCAGCCCCTGGGCTGCAGAGCAAAGTCAGGAGTCCTGAGCTGGGTGGCAATGACGGCAGTCTGCTGCTGGGCCTTGCACACAGGTCAGGTGCGGCCAGGGAAGGCTGTGTCCTCACCCCACTGCTTTGCTCCCACATGGTCCTGGGGTCAAACAGGGAAGACCAGGACCTGCAGAGGCAAAGATGGATAGCTGGAGTCCTCCTTGACCAGCCTCACACGGGGGGAAGAGGATGCTGGCCCCAAGCCCATGGCCCTGCAGGGACCTGGGGCTGGTCTCTAGCAAGTTCTCTGCGTGTACCTGTCAGTGAGCAGGACTCTGGTCCAGGGCCACTGCTCCTGCCCAGGCAACTGTACCAGGCCACCTGAAGATGCTTCAGGGCATGGTTCTCACCCAGTGGGTGGGGTCAGGGTATAGCTACACCCTCTGCCAGGCACAGGACAGCCCCAAAACAAGGAATCACTGGCCCCATGTCTGCAGGGCCCAGCTGGGAAATGCCACACACAGACTCCTCGGAATGGAATTTGGTAGGCGTGTGCAACTGTTTGATGATGGGTTTCCTGTCTCGGACTGTGACCCAGACTAGGTTGTGACCCAGACTGTGTTCTCCAGCTCTGGCCTGACGGAGCCGTCTGTCACCCAAAGCCGGTGTTCTCCTTTTCCCTGGCCTCTGCCCTAGCTGTTCCGGACCTGGACCCTCCCGTCCGCCAATGCCAGCCTTGCTCTGTACCCCACCTGGCGTTGATACTTTCCAGGATTTCCTCAATTAATCTGCACAGGGACCCACCACCTCAAAACCTCAGCATGGGTATTGTCCCTAATTTAGAGATGAGGGAACTGAAGCACAGAAGGGCCGTGTGAATTTCCCAGGGTCACACAGGGAATGAAAGAGCCAGAAGCTGAGCTCAGTCAGGCCCTAGAGTGCAGGGGATTAAGAGCTGCATCATCCTGCCTCTTCAGAGTGGGCCTGCCTGTCCCTGTGCTGATCTGCGTCCCCTGCCAGGCTCTGGGTCCTGGGCCTGTGAACTTTGTGCCTGGCCCGGCTCCTGCCTCAGAAATGGCACTCTGGACCTACCACCCAGGAGTTAGGATTGAAGGTCAGGTCAGGCTCTGGGCCTCGTAGAATCCTGAAGGGAGATGGACCCGTTTGAAGAAGCCTGCTCTCAGCTTGGCAGAAGTCACAGGCACTGTGTGTGTTGCTGTGACTTGATGTCTCATAGTTCCCAAGGCTGCCAGTCCAAAACGAAGACATCGTCAGGACCAGACGGCCTCTGAAGGCTCTGGGGAGGATGTTCCCTTGTCTCTTCCAGTTCCCAGTGGCCCAGATGCTCCTCAACCTATGATTGTGCACCTGAACCCTCTGCCCTGTCTGCACCTGGGCTCTCCCTTGTCTGGTATCTTCTCCGTTTCTTCGTCACTGGATTTAGGGACCACTTACTCCCGGGATGATCTCATCTTGCAATACATAATTATATCTGCAAAGACCCTGTCTCCAGATAAGGTCACCTTCCAGGTCCCAGGGGTCAGGATGCAGCTGTATCTTGGGGGCCTCCATTCAATGGTGACAGTGGTGGAGTCCAACACTATACCCAGGGCACTGGCACTAGACCCCACTCTGTTCCTTAAGTTCTGATCCCCAGGGCTCTGAACTCACTGGAGACTTCTTCCAGACCATCCCCTTTGATCTTGGCCTACCCCGGCTCTGCCCCCAGGGGATGGAGGCTCAGATAGTGGAGTCTTCCTACAGCCTCAACTTCCAGACCTCACTCTGCCTCTCACCTTCAGGAGCAGGTCATCGATACAGCGTCTCACGCGTTATCCAGAGAAAATGCGGATTGACAAAGGTTGGGGGTGAACCCCAGGAATCAGCTTTTTTTTTTTTTTCCCAAATTCCCAGAGGTGACCTCTGCATAGTTAGGTCTGGGAACATGAGCTGGTTCCTATTGCTGGGTAAAAAATCCCCCAAACCTTAGTGACTTAAAACGCCCATTGAAGTCGGTTCAGGGTTTTGTGGGCTCGGAATTTGGGAAGTGCCCAATGTGGGTCATTCTCCCTAGGAGTTCTGGCATGTGGTGGCATTCATGGGTTGGGGCTTGGCGGGACTGAACTAAGCCTGGCTCACTGGTGGCTGGCAGGTGATCTGCTCTCTGCTCTGCTGATGGGAACATTGACCCATAGCCTCTTCAGCACCGTGGACTCTGGTCACTGGACTTCCCAGACAGGTGCTCAGGGACCCCCGCATGTGGCCACCGTGCATCACCTACTCCACTTTCTTGGTTATGACAGATTGGGAGCCCACCTAGATTCAAGGGGGAGATAGAGCCCCAGCCTCCGTCTTTCATCTGACTGAATGTCCATCGCAGCAGCTCCTATCAAGATGGAAATTCTCCCAGAGAAGGAAGCTCCAATCCTGTGCAAAGACCCCCCTCCCCAACTATATTACAGAAATGTCCTTTAGTCACCAGGGAGGGGGCAAAAAGAAGGGAGCCTTCTCTGCCAGCCCCAGCCCTTTCTTCACCCAGCCCCACCCTTGCTGCCTGCGATGGCCCAAATGTTCGTGTTCCAGTGCTGAAATCCTAACCTCTAATGGGGCGGCCTCAGGAGGCAGGGGCTTTGGGGTGATGAGGTCGTGAAGGTGGGGCTGTCTGGAAGCGGGTTAGTGCCCTTATAAAAGGAACCCCAGAGTTCCCTTGTCCATCACAATATGTGAAGACACAGTTGGAAGGAGCCATCTGTGAACCAGGAAGTAGGTGCACCAGACACAACTCTGCGGGCAGCTTGACCTTGGGCTTCGCAGCCTCCAGCGCAGTGAGCAATGAATTCCTGTGGTTTATAAGTCACCCAGCCTGTGGTGCTCGGTTATGGCAGCCCACACAGACCGTCACCACCCCTCGCCGTGGGACAGGGAGGAAAGAGGGCAGCTCTGGGAACCCCGATGAACCGGCTCCAGGAGGGACCATGGCATCCAACTCTCAGAATGAAGGCGGGGCTGCCGGCCTGCTCCCTGCCCTCCCAGACAAGCGCTTCTCCCTCCAGCTTGCTCAACCACCTTGAGGCTGACCTTTGACCTCAGCGTTCCCCCATCTGATGTTGCCACAGCCATAAATGTCCTTGCAGTTTCTGATGCCCACAAGTGACAAAGCCTGAACCAGCCTTGGAGAAGAGTCCCTCAGTCCCGTTTCCCCAGTGGCCCTGCTATCCGCCAGCCAGGCATGTGAGCGAGGCTGGGATCACCTGGCCACCATCCATCCAGTCAGCTGCCTGCAGACACATTGGCCAGCCCAGTCAGGCCCAGTCCGCCGGCCCCCTCTAGAGCCTCACTGGTAAACTCACAGGGTCGTGAACAGAATCAGTGGTGACTATTTTGAGCCCTGCATTTTGAGTGGATTTTCAACCACCCACTGACCCTAACGTCCTGCGGGTTGGGCACCTTCCTGTGGTCCAGGCTGAGCATGTGAGCTAGGCTCAATAATGCCTCCCGCCAGTGGCCACATCCTGACCCCCAGGACCCAGGAATCTCTCACCTGAGGTGGCAGAGACTTTGCAGATGTGATTGAGAACCTTGATGTGGGGCGACCGTCTTGGATTCTCTGAGTGCATCAAAATCCCAAGGGTCCTTATGAGAGGAAGTCAGACTCAGAAAGGAGAGCGGGGGACAGAGAGACAGAGAGAGATCAGATGATCTCCAGAATGGAGGCAGGGACCAGGAGCCTGGGGATGTGGGCAGCCTCCAGTCTCTGGAAAAGTCATGGAAATGGATTCCCCCAGAACCTCCACGGGGTGCCCACCCTGGCAATGCCTTGACCAGAGGAACTGTAGGAGAAACGACATGTGTGGTGCGAAGCCACAAAACTTGTGGTCGTGTGTTACAGCAGCAGGAAGAGACACATACGGCTCACCAGGTCTCTCTGCCCAATGCGTCTCCCACCTGTGACGAAGTCAGCTGGGAAGCCTCTCCCCACCCATGACAGAGGACTGCACCTGTTGACAGGT
Source organism: Sciurus carolinensis (assembly GCF_902686445.1). Lineage (NCBI taxonomy): Eukaryota > Metazoa > Chordata > Mammalia > Rodentia > Sciuridae > Sciurus > Sciurus carolinensis. Next base: position 1,492,838 of record NW_025920145.1, read on the forward strand.
GCCAGGAGTTTGAGTGAAACTATCAACCCCAAAAATGACAACAGTGAATAATCCCATAACTGGGGCCAAGCACTACAGGCTAACAGTGTCGTACCTGCCATTTCATGTCACCTTCACAAAAAGCAGATGAGAAAGTGCCATTTTCATCCCCATTTCATAGACAAGAAAACCGAGGCTCAGAGAGTTCATAGAACATGTCCAAGCCACACAACTAGACCCTGGCAGGGCTGTGACTCACATCCAGTGTGTGTGGTCCCCAAGTATCAATGCCACTCAGACTTTCCCTGGGCTCAGCTCCTGCAGATGGCACCCCTTCTTCCCGCCCCATTTCTGCTTTGTTCCTTTCCCAGGGTCCAATGCTGAAGCACCCAGAGGGGTGAGGCTGGCCTCCCAGAGAGCGGATCTGGGTGACTTGCTCATGCTACAGCTCCATTAGACCAGGGGTCCACACACTGTGGCTAAATCCCACCCACCGTTTGTTTTTGTAAATCAGCATTGTCGACACCATTGGTTTACTCAACTCTGCTGCAATGGGGGGCTGCCTCAAAGACCACCTGGCTGCAAAACCCAAAGTGTTGACATGGAGCCCTGAGTAGAAAGAGCGTGGAGCACCTGGGGTCCCCTCCTGGGCAGGTCACCTAAGGAACCTCTAATCCTCCCAGCAACCTGATAAGGTGACAGCACCTGCTTTGTGCAGATGGGGAAGAGGCCTGGATGGGACTGTGAGCTGCCCCTGCCCCACTGGGCGTGGCACAGTGGTCGGGACCCAGGCTTGCTCAGGCATCCAGTTCGCAGGCCTCCACTGCCTTGGCGACCACTGAGGCTGCTCCTACATCTCCCACTGTTCTGGTCCAGCTCTGCAACCTGTTCCCGTCTGTTCTGTCCTGGGCCAGGGTGTGGGGGGTGTAGGCGGCCCAGAAGGAGGGAGCTCTGGGTGGGGAATCCGAGGCCCCTGAGTGGGGAGTGGGCGAGTCCCCCGCTGTGCAGCCCAGCCTCCTCTGCCACTGTGGCCCCCCAGGGAGGCGGGGGACAGTGATGGATCTGGGCCTGCTCTCCCCCAACCCCCACCTCACGCCACCTCTCCGCTTCTCCTGCTGATGGATGACAAGTGAGAATGTCACAATCCGGGGAAATTATCTTCCCTTGCCTTTCACCGCATAATTTTCTGCCCTCTCGTCCAGACAAGCCTGGGTGATTTTTAGCTACAAAAAAATTTAAAAAAAAAGGTGGGGGGAGAATTATCATTCAGGAAAAAAATAGAAGGAGACCCCCAGCCACCGACAGACAGACTGTCTCCCGGGTGAAAATGAGACTACCGTCCTGTGAACTCAGGGGGCCGAGTCCGGTATTCACACTCACTGGGTAGTGCCAGGAGGGCCGAGCCAGGGCCCCAGTGGCTCCAGGCTTGAGGCAACTGCAGGGCATTTTGGGGGGTTGCCTCAAAGGCTCCCACCTGTCGGTGCTCACCTGGACAATCCTGGGACAGAGGCAGTTACCTGCCACCCCAGCACCACCTGGCTCTCCAGCCTACTGTGCCCAGGGAGTGCTTGCCCCCCACCCGGCCTGTGGCTTTCTGGAAGTTTCTTTCCCCTCCCACTTCACACATACATGCCTAGGACCTGTTTCACAGGTTGGCAAGCAAAGATTTTTTTTAAAAAATTTATTTTCTTTTTCTGATTTAAAATTTCAAACCTTACAAGAACGGGTCACCAAGGCCAGATCCAGTTATATTCTCGACTTGGCAAGTAACCACTGCTAATAGGGTTTGGTATCCATTTTTCCAGACTTTTCCATGCAGATACCATGATTTAAAAAGTGTGCACAGATTTTTGATCCTCACCCAGTACTGCATGTATGGCATGGCCTTATATCGCATTCCCTCTGCCCGCAGAGAGAGACACGACAAACGTCTGAAGCTTTGGAAGTTTATTGTGCACAGTCTTCCTTTCTTTCCCTCTTTTCTATCCCTTTCTCTCTTTTCTTTCTCTCGCTCTCTTTCCCTCTGCTTAACTCTTGCCTGCTCCGGTCGCTCCGCTCGGCTCACACCTGCTTCGGCCGCTCCGCTTCTCCCGCTCGGCTCACGCCTACTTCGGCCACTCCGCTTCCTCGCTTCTACTCCTACTCTCAGCTTCTTCTTCTCTCAGCTTCTTCTCTACTCCCCCACCCATCAAGCTTATATACACTTCAACCAATCAGGGGAGAGCACACGAGGTAAACGCGCCGACAGCTGCAGGCATAGAATAGGTACACGAGGGGGGCATACTCTAATCACATCGTTAACTAGCCAATCACTGGAATTCGCTGGTTGTTTACTGTATAGCTGGCCGCTTTTGGCTCAGCGCCAGGCGCCATCTTGACCGTGCCCAAGGCTGGGGGTCCCGGAAACCCCGACATATCCCCCTTCTTTATTATTAGACTAAGGCTCGGGACCGTGTCTGTCTTAGGCTGAGTGGTCAGCATATGTCCTTACCCGTCATCAGAGCCTGCAGAGCATGCTGCAGCTCCTGTCTTAGGTTGGTACACAGCCACCTCCTTCATTACCCGTCTTTGACTACCGGTCCAGCATCAAGAGCCATACTAATGGGGGGCTGTCGGCCTTTAGGGCGGTCATGGCCTGATGAAAGATAATCTGATCTCTCTATTGGCTAGCTCGTAGATGCATGCCAAAACGAATGAAGAGAAGGAGGCCAAGGCAGAGGAGTACCACCATAGCTCCTAAGCCTGCCCGCTGTTTGATAAATCTATAAACAGAAGAAAAACCATGTAGCCATATTAAATACAGAAACAGTATACATCCCAGTAGAGGTACAATACGGGCAACACAAACAGCTCTCAGGGAATAAACGCATCCCAGTCCCAAAAGTTCTTGCAAGGTATCCACTTGTTCTTGTAGTAAGTCCACTCTCTGATAGAGTCTCTATGGTCTGTAAGGCTGCAGCTGTATTTTCGGCCAAATGATCGTTGTTATGGTTGTGTCAATGCTGCTACTGCAAGGACTGTGATGGCAATGATCACGGCTGTTGCAATGTCAAAGCCTCTTCTGTTTCTTGATAATAGCACTGGCAATTCTATATCTGCAACAGAAACTAGGACTGGTAGGAAGATAGAAATGTGCATCAAAATTGCACGGGTGGCAAAAGAACCATTCCAGCATTGTGAAAGATAGCACACAGTTAGTGAATAGTTAAGAGGTGTTATAAGAAATGTTAGTTGGTAGAAACATAAAAGGGAGGAAATACACAAGCTGACGTGGGAGGAAAAGCAATATTACAGCTAGGGTCAACAGAACGAGTTGCTCTACTCTGGGTCTGATTTGTAGTATGATTCCAACGGCAAAGTGCAAAAATTCCTCCTGTTAAAGCAAAGAAAGACTAGAGATATCCTTGTCACCAAAAACAGCACGACCTGAAAAATCATCAGTAGAATTGACAGGCTTGTAGAGGAATTGGTGAAAAACAAGAAAAGGAAGGATAAAAAATGTGTTAGTTCCTTTTTCTGAATTTTGAGAAAGATATGAGCGTTCCTCTTTTATTTCTTCCAAAACCTGTCTTCCCTCAGCTAAAGGCTCGGTGAGTGAAGGTTTTTTGTTTTTATCTCGCAGACAGGATTTAATAAGAGACCAAATAGCCATAGCGCCTACTGGCAAAGGGTTTTGCCTATCCGCTATACGAAGGTCCTCCCCCAGCTGTTCCCACTGTAGGGTATTCAAAAGGCCCTCATCCAAAAACTAAGGGGAAACCCTTTCCACAGTATTGAGAAATACTTTAGCTGTTTTTTCCTTTAATGGCATCCCATGGTTTTTTAATAGCTCCCTGAGGGGTTGCTGCATTCTGAATTTAGACGTTTCAGACCCCATTGTTACTAATTTGAATAGCTTCAGTTATGGCAGTTACAATAACAAACAGTGGCCAAGCTGCCAGGAGCAACAAGATTACTGAAAGGAAAACTATCTATCAAGTGTGCATTAAAATTTTTATAGCGGCTTTTCACGTGCTACCTATACCCTAATTGGACCGCTTCAAGTGTGTTTCTACTTTCACTTTTAATTAGACCGCGTTCCACGCGTCAGGACCGCTGCTGGCGTATCCCGATACCGGACCACCTTCCGTGTGTCCTTATTTTTATTTTAATCGGACCGCATCCCGCGTGTCCCCAGGACCGCTGATGGCGTATCCTGATACCCTTTAACTGGACCGCATTCCGCGTATCCCCAGGACCGCTGATGGCGTATCCTGATACCCTTTAACTGGACCGCATTCCACGTATCCCCAGGACCGCTGATGGCGTATCCTGATACCCTTTAACTTTTTTATAACCGGTTTAACTTATTGAAAATTTTTAAGATATCTTACCTTGTCTTCTTTATAAACCCTTCATGTTCCTGGGTTTCGGCACCAGCTATCGCGTTCCCTCTGCCCGCAGAGAGAGACACGACAAACGTCTGAAGCTTTGGAAGTTTATTGTGCACAGTCTTCCTTTCTTTCCCTCTTTTCTATCCCCTTCTCTCTTTTCTTTCTCTCGCTCTCTTTCCCTCTGCTTAACTCTCGCCTGCTCCGGTCGCTCCGCTTCTCCCGCTCGGCTCACGCCTGCTTCGGCCGCTCCGCTTCTCCCGCTCGGCTCTCGCCCTCGCTCGCACTCTTCTTCCTCGCTTCTACTCCTACTCTCAGCTTCTTCCTACTCTCAGCTTCTTCTTACTCTCAGCTTCTTTCTTACTCTCAGCTTCCTTCTTCTCTCAGCTTCTCCTTTCTGTCAGCTTCAGCTTCCTCAGCTTACCCCTTACTCCCCCACCCACCAAGCTTATATACACTTCAACCAATCAGGGGAGAGCACACGAGGTAAACGCGCGGACAGCTGCAGGTGTAGAATAGGTACACGAGGGGGGCATGCTCTAATCACATCGTTAACTAGCCAATCACTGGAATTCGCTGGTTGTTTACTGTATAGCTGGCTGCTTTTGGCTCAGCGCCAGGCGCCATCTTGACCGTGCCCAAGGCTGGGGGTCCCGGAAACCCCGACAGCCTTAGGCATGTTCATTAACCTCTCTCTAAATTTTGAGACAGGGTCTTGCTCAGTAGCTTAGGGCCTCACTAAGTGGCTGAGGCTGTCCTTGAACTCCAGATCCTCCTGCCTCAGACTCTGGAGTTGCTGGGATTTCCTCTTCTGTAAAATGGGCACAGTCAATATATTACAGGCTGTAGGGAAAATTATATGAATTAGTAAACAGTGACTGCCTATCTGGGTCCCAGTTTCACCATCTCTAAAATAGAGATGATGACAGCGTGGTGGACTCCTCAGAGGAGGGTCCTAGATAACGGGCGTGAAGTGGACTGCAGAGTCTACCTCAGCATAAAGCCTCCCCCCAGTCTGCCCCCAAATTGTGGCTGTTGCTCTCCTTATTAATTAGCTCCAGTGTGACTTTGCATCCATGGGATCAGCTCTTGCTGGATGCAGTCCTGGATGTCTGGGACAGGCGAGCTTTGCAGGGTTGGTGAGACCTCAGTGGTGACGTCCATGCACACCCCTGTGTCTGAGGATGGCTCTCTTCCCAGGTGGACACTGGCTTTCCTGCCAACCAGAGCAGTCGTTATCCAGGACAGGTGAGGCCCCTGTTCTCTGCTTCTCTCAGAGACCCAGATCCCCAGACCCCTGGACTCCTCAGATCCTTTTGGGGATCTGCAGGGTCCTCCCCTGCCCTGTCCTATGATTATTGCATTTCCAGATTTCCCTCAATCAGATCGACAGACTGCATCCAACGGCATGCAGAAGTGCATCTGAGAACAAGGTGTTTTCTACTAAGCCAGATATTATGGTGACACACAGAAATGTAAAGTAACACCGTCCTCATTGAATTTTGATTTTTTTATTTTAGGAAAAATGTTATTAGCTTTCCATAAAATATGTCACTATGTTATGAGTTTTTAATTATTGCTTTAAATGTAATAATAAATGTTATATTCTCCGACGTCTGTTTTAATCTCTAAAACAGCACGTACTGGCAGGTATGACCCACATAGGTGAAAATCCTGTGAGACCCTCAGTATTTTAAGACCCTCAAGGGTCCCAAGAGTCAGCCACTGTCTGGGCTGTGAATCGCTGGTGGGATCGCAGGGATTGGGAGCATCCAGTCCCACCCAGAGCATGGCAGGGTTGCTTGTGGGATGAGGTCAGCACAGCCACTGGGCAGGGAAAAGGGATGGGTCAGCTGCTGGGCAGTAGCTGAGGCATGTCCACCCATCAGGGTCATAAGATCAACAGGGGACATGGAAAAATATGAAAAAAAAGTGGAACTCCTCTCAGGGGAGTCTTGCATGGGGCTGGCCAAGGGTTCTCTCAAGTAATCGAGATGCAGGGCGCCCCTGCTAAAGCTGTGCACCTGTAACTGCATGCAAGGACAGCCCTGGCTGAGGAGGGTGTGCAAGGCTGGGTCTGCAAATTTCTGTGTGCCGGGGGCCAGGCTGAGAGTGGCCGCAAGGGGGCTCCCTCTTCCACCATCCCCCCAGGAAGCTCCCAGCCACTCGCCGGCTCCAGCAAATCCTGTGAGTGGACCTTTGGCTTCAGGGGTGCCCGTTAGTGGGGCTGATTACAGAGAAAAAATGGAGAGGCCAGTAGGACCAAAAGAGAGGCAGACATGCAGAGGGGCATCTGGTCAGCTGAGTGATATAAAGAGGTGGTGTGAGGTGGGGAGAGACAGTGGATGGGCCAGGAGGGGGTCCTGGCTGAGCTGGGCTGGGCCCTGAGAGATTGCTAGCAACCTTCGCACCCCTGAGCTGATTGCATCTGAGCCTCCGTTCATTCCCTTCCTTGCCAGATTGCTTATTCTTCCCCTCTCCACTGGCTTAAGCTCGAGGTCCAGCTTCTCCAGAAAGCCTTTTCTTCCCTGAATGAGGTCTACGCCAACTTTTTTCTTGACATTTCTTAGAGCTAGAGACGATCCCAACACTGAACCAATTCTGGAGTCTTGTCTCCCTGAACAAAGAAGAGTGAAGGCCTGTTGTTGGGGGAGGTCGAGGCCAGGCCTCAGCTGTGGCCCACAGAGAGCCGTGGCTTGCTCACTAGAACAGCAGCCCCAGCCCTGGTGGCCCTCAGGAGGTCCACATCCCAGGCGGGACTTCCAGAGCCTCTTGGGGGTGGGGTCCAGCCAGGGCTGTTTTAAGCACTTCCTGGGGAACCTCAAGAGTGGCCAGGCTCAGGAGGAATGATGACAGGTTTCAAAAGCAAATTCATCCCCAAGCATGCATCATGTCCTTCCGGTTTTAGGCGGAGGTAGCACTTGGCTAAGGTGCAAATTGGTATGAATTCCTACCCAGGAGCACCCTGGAGCCGGCCACTCAGGTCACCAGGGAGCGCTCCACCCCCAGCTGACCATCTCTCCCCTCAGACTCCCCTGGGAGGGACACTCAGCGATTTTGGTCCTGGCTCTTTATCTCTGTGGGTACCTGTGGCATTTCTGTCCCTATCTCGTGGTTGGCAGGGGCTTCCCTCCGTGGCCTAGCAGTGTCAGGAGTCTGGCAAATGCTACATCTGTTTCTCCAGTCTTTGTGGATGGTGGGGTTGTTCCCAGCCTCGAAGCTGCTGGCAGCGATGTGGGGGACGTCCTGCTGGGTATTCTTCGTGCCCGAGTTCCTACTCAAGAGATACTTCCTTTGCTTCTCTCTTTCCCTTACACCCTGAATCCAGTTCTCAGGGGTGAACATGTGGATGCCAGCTCTTCCTTTGCTTTAGGAGGGGAGGTGGATCCCTCAGGACTGGGGCCCAGGCTGCTCCAGGCCAGGCCAGGAAGCCAGCTAAGTCCACGCCTGGGGTCTCCATGCCTCTCACAGCTTCTACTGCTGACTTGGGTTTGATCTTGAGCACTCACACCACATCTGGAATCTTCCAGGTGCAGAATGACCTGGCTGAGCAGCAGCAGAGGAGACGGCAGCCAGGAGGTTCTAGCTGCTTCCTGGGGCCGCCGCCCTGCTATCCATCAGCAGCGCGATTGCACACCACTGTCCACCCAGCAAACATTCACTGATGGCAGGTCCTCCTGGCTCAGGCACAGACAGAGAGCTGGACTTGGCCTTGACACTGCCACAGTGGTGGATGGGTTTGGGGTGGCCCCTGCGCAGGCATCAGGCTTCCCACGAGCCCAGCGGCATTAGATCAACAGGCAGGATGGGAGCTACCTGGACACCAGACTCTTGGAGCCAGAGTCCCAAGTCATGGCCCTGGAATGCTTTGCCTAGCATGCATTTCAGGCCTTAATTCTAGGACAGATGGGGTCTCAGGCCATTTATGGCTTATATGTCAATGTAGGTTCAATTGACCATCAAAGGACCACTTTCATCTTGGAATCTTAAGGCTTCTGTTTTGAATTCAGAGTCACCCATATTGATATTCAGTTGTTCTCAGCCCCCAAACCTTATTCCACGTAGCAGTTCAAGAAATGCTTTTGAGAGCAAGTAACAGAAAAACTGACATGTCTTAAGCAAATGGGGTCGTAGTTCTTATATAATGAAGATCTGAAGGGAGGTGGCTGCTGTGGATTCAGCAACTCCTATGTCTTTATGATTCTCTTGAACTTTCCTTCAAGGTAGAAAAATGGCTGCTGAAGCTTCTGACATCACATCCAAGTTAATGGCAAAAGAAAAGGGAAGTGGAGAGGGCCTGCAGCTTCCTTCTCTTTTTTGATTAAAAGAACAGTTTCCTGGAAGACTCCTCGCAGATTTCTGCTTAGGCTGGGGGCAGGTGTAGGGGGCTGGGAAAGCAAATGGAAGGTAACCCAGCTGGGGAAATGGAAGCAACCAGCTATCTCACCCTGTCCACCCCGCCCCCACACGATGCTGTGGCCTGGTTTCATTTCCTGTTTGAAGGGACAGCGAGCCCTTCCTCGTTGCCTCTGTGCAGCTAATGCCTCTGCAGACACTCGTGACAGCAAGCCGGGAGTTCTGGGAACCCTGGCCAACTTGAGGGCCACAGAACCTGCTCTGGACCTTGGAATGCCTTGTCCCCACTCCGTCCACCACAGCTGTGGGTGGGACCTTCCTAGTCCTCAAGTCTTGGTCTTCTGTCACCCCCCCTGGGAGGGACCACATGCTCAGGCTCGGCTCTCCCGCTGGCCCTGCTCCCTGCCTGCTGTATGGAGTCCATTCCCCACGAGACCCCATGGGGTCAGGGTGGCCTGTCCTGGTCACGGGTGCCAGACTCTCCATCCACATCGGAATGAGTGACCTCGAGTGAGGAAAGGTGTGCCCTGGCCCCAGGGCACTGGCAGATGCTGTCCCATGGTGTGGTGCTGCTGCAAGATTGTGTGGACTCGGGCCACTGCACAGAGGGACCTGGCCTTGCAGGCTGGGCCTGGGCAGAGGGTGGCCCCTCATCCGGGTCATTTCCCTGAAGCCTTCCACGCTTGCAGTCCGCACACAGCTCACCACGGTGCTTGCCAAACACTGCTGTGTTCTTGCCTGGACCTCGCCTCCTCTGCTCTTCCGGAAACTTCTGCACCTCTCACGAGGAGTTCCCTGGTTGGGCTGTGATCTTACCACCCTGGACCCTACGTGAAGCTCTTCCAAGTGTGACTCTGGGCCTCCTGCACCCAGTCCCAGGGATGTGGGATGGGCGCTGGGCTGCTGCCTGCCGGGGGCCCAGCGGAGGGGCTGTAGCTCTGGGAGGGGGCAACGGAGGGGCTGGAGGACCACCCTCTGCCCAGTCCCTGTCCACCTGCCTCTGCTCCATTTTTGCCTCAGAAAACTTTAATGACACAGGAAGCAGAAGCAGAGGGGAGGAATCATGGAGTTGTGTGCAACCCCCGGGTCCTCCAGACAGAGCCCGCACACTTCTGTCCACCCCACACAGCAGAGCTGGTCTCCTCTCCACGCACAAGGCCCAGCCTTCTCCTCCCACTGCTGCAAGAGCCTGGAAGCCAGGCTCACTCTTTGTTTTGGGTACCAGGATTGACCCAGGGTGCTTAACCCTGGAGCCACAATCCCGGCCCGCTTTATATTTTATTTAGAGACAGGGACTCTCTGAGTTGCACAGGGCCTCACTGAATGGCTGAGGCTGGTTTTAAACTTTCAATCCTCCTGTCTTAACCTCCTGAGCCAGCCACTGGGATCACACTCACTGGCCAATGCACTGGGCTCAGGCTTGCTCCTCGGAAGCCGGCCCTCCTCCAGGTTCTGTCCAGCCTCACCTCTGAGCATCCAGGACAGAGGATGCACATACCCCCAACCCTGGGGGGTCTCTGGGTGCAGACAGGGCCTTTTCTGCAGAATGGTGGAACAGGCCTCTGTGCAGGTCTGGTGGCCCCAGGAGTGTTGCCAGGGAGCATGGGCCAGGACCCGGGTAGGACCCTCCCTCTCAAGGCCTCTGGGGACCACAAGGTCTTGGCCAGATCCCAGGGAAGCCTGAGCCCTTCCTCTGCACCCATGCCGGAATCAAAACCAAAGAGGGAATGGGAATAAAGGGAGCAAGAAGACAGCACAGCCCCCCTGCCCCCACACTCCATGGTGGTCACTGTCATACAAACCCATTTCCCGAAAGATGGCGGGTCCCAGGGGGAGAAGGGCTGAGCAGAATATTTCATCAGCCAAGGACATGTGTAAGCCGAGGTGGGCTGAAAGGCTGACCCGGTTCCCTGCATGGAGGGCAGGTGGGGCAGCAGGGCCTTCCCTCTCCCAGGTCATTGGCGGGAACAGGGTGGTCCCTCCAATCCAGGAGGAAAGGCACTCTGGAGAGTGGTTCCGGGCACGCAGTCTAAAAGACCGTATGTCTGTATATATTTATATATTTTGTATTTAGAAATAAGAATTCAGTTACACACAATAGGTGAAATATGAAGACTGGGAAACTGTCTCACCCCACGTGGCCTGGGGGCTGTGAGGAGAGGGGGACCCACGTTTCCGTCTCCCAGGCCCCTTCCCACTTGGGGCTTGGCGATCATTCTGCGCCTGTAGGGAATTGCAGACCCTGTGATGTCTGCCTTGCTTTGGGTTGAAGGCCAAGGTGATTCTGCTCCCAGGTCCACATGGCATGTGGCTGGGGAAACCCAGCGTCCTCCTTGGGGTTGGAGGGGGCAGGTCACAGGGTCATCTGAGCTCTGGGCAAAAGAGGCTGGGGCACCCTCCTCTGTGTCCTGGGGTACCAAGGAGTCAGGCATTCACTGCTCCCAAGAGGCTGGTGGTGTCTCTGGCCTTGCAGATGGTCACCAGCCCACCTGCCCAGGGACAGTGACCCCCCACCAGGTGGGTCCTGCAGGAGGTGGCTGCCTTGCTTTTGATGCTGGTTGGGGACATCATGCAGGTTGGGGTAGGGACACGAAGAACACGACCCAACAAGGGTCAGACGGATGGCAGCGACTTGGCCATGGCTCTGCCTGGCTCTGTTCTGATTCACTCTGTAGTTTGTGAGATTAAAAAAGAGAGAGAGAGAAAAGTGCAAAGGGATGAAGAGAGGAAGAGTGGGAGAGAGGGAGAGCGGGAGAGAGGTGAGGAACACAGGAACCACCTGGGCCATGCATCACATTGAAATTACCCTGCATTAAGAATTCACCAGCCAGTGAATTTTCAGGGGATTTGTAGTAATTAGATGACAAAATGTTGGCAAATCTCAGGCTTGCCCATGATGTTACTCAGGGGTCAAAGACTTGACACTTTGGGCTGGGTAATTTGTGAGTGCTGATCACTCAGCCATCAGAGAGATGGCAGGCACTCGAAGACGCATTCTAACAAAGCTCACCACCCACTGGGACCTGGCCAGAGGCCCAGCTAAGTGCCCAGCTTCTGCCTGGACTTTTCCCCTCTCATCCTGCCAAGTTCCAGCTGTCCCTCCTTCCTGGAGGACAGTCCTGTCATGCCGGCAGCCCGGGGAGTCACTATCACGGACACTTGGGCCACGGGGCCCAAGGGCTTCCTCTCTCCTCTGTGAAGTTGGGTGAGAAGACTCCCCTCACAGGGCTCCAGGGACCCAGGTGGGAGCATGGGCTCTGTCCACTCTGAGTCTGCACCTTGGCCAGCACACCCACCCCCGTGGAGCATTCCAGCTGGGGAGGAGGGATGAACAATAAACAAAGAAACGAAAAGCACATTGGAGGTACCTGGTGCATGCTAGGAAGATGGGGGCCAGGGAGCTGGGACAGCGGGGACATTGCTGTGCCCAGGGTGAAGGGGTGGCACCTGCTGACCCTGCCTCAGGTGAGGCTGGGAGAAGCCAAGGGGCAGAGATCCTCAGCAGAGGGGCCAACAAGCCATTCCCGAGGCTACTACCAGCTCAATGTGGGAGGGACAGCCAGGTGGCCCCAGTGACTGGAGCAGAGTGGACAGCAGGATTGTCCTGAGAATCAGGTGGGGGTGTGGCTCAGTGGTAGGGCACGTGCGAGGCCCTGGGTTCAATCCCAGCACCAAAACATACAGAAGTGACTGTAGTGCTGGTTCTGGGGATTGTCACCAGCAGGGGCGGAGGGAGAAAGGCAGGTTCTGCAGAGTCTCAGCCCCTTTGACATCTCCAGGTTCCGAGAGGCCAGGCTTGGCGAAGCCCAGGCTGGAAGGCCCCCGTCAGGCCCAGGGGCCCTGGCGGGGGAGGGCAGCATCCAGGGGTCCCTGCAGGCTGGGCCAGTCTGGCCTGGCAGGACCTCTCCTGGACCCTGGTGCTGAGTGACAGACAGCAAGGGGTCTGGAGAGCCCAGAGGTCAGCCTCTGCTGTCACAGCTGCTGCAGTCCATCAGAAAACCTTCCGAAAAGGGCATCGTCTTTGTGATCTGACAGGACCGCAGCCGAGAACCCAAATCTGACCTCTCTGAACCTCAGTTTTAACACCTGGAAAATGGTCACAAGAACCCCCTCCCCCAACATTACAGGCAGGCATTGTCCAGTAGGATCCAGGCAAGGGAGGCTCCGGGTCTCCCACAGCCCCGAGTGGAAGGTGACCAGACTCCCGCAGGGAACTGGGAGTATCCCAGAAGGACAAAGGAGCCTCAGGGCAGGACGAGGTGCCCACATTTTCAGTAACCAAGCCCAGGACAGATTTCTGCTTTAAAAGACACAGAGCCGAGCAGGGTGTCCATGCAGTTCACTTTCCAAGATGAAAGTCCCCTGTGGGCTGTGGGCTGTGGGCTGCGTGTTCCCGTTTGGAGATGGCTCCCCGCTGCTTCCCCGCCAGGGCCAGGCCAGCATGCCACAGCCACCCCCCCGTCCCAGCTCTTCCTGGGTGTTTACTGCTTTTCCTGGTGGGGGCAGGGTAGGGAGGGGTCTCGGTCCCCTCTCCTGCCTCCTCGGGGCCTGGCCTCCATCCTTGGCACCTTCGTGACTGGTTGAACTGGGCCGTGAAACCACTCAAGGGGAAAATGAGAAACTGCCCAGTGTTCCCCAGACAGCTGGCTGGGCCCCGAGCTCGCCGGCAAACCTTCTCTGCTGCTGCGGCAGCTGATGAGGAACATGGAGGGAATGGACGGCCAGACCCGGCGCCAGAGGTGTGGCACCCTGGAGGGCTGGCTGTGCCTCCCCAGGCACAGAGGCCACCAGCCCCCTTCAGAGGGATACAGAAATGAGCAGGAGCGAGTGGCAGGGGCCTGGAGGGCTCCCAGGGGCCTCAAAGTCGCCACCTTCACCGTCTAGACTGGTGCTTCCCAGCTGGCCCGGCACCTGCTCCAGCATCGCTGGGCTGAGAACAAAGAACAGCGCCAACAGCCCCACTGTGGAGAATGCATTTATTGAGCACTTACTGTGTGCAGGCACCTTGCAGACTGCTCCCTCTTTGTCTTCACAGAACACAATGACATGGATGTCCCTGCTGTCACCACATCAGCGAGACCGTCCTGGGTCTTCTCCGGCTTCCAGCACCTCAGCCCAACCTGACATAGACCTTGCTTGCTGGATGTCCTCCTCCTGCACTGGGAGGGGACAGGGACATGCTGCACCCCACGCCTGGGGGCTTTCAATGTTCACTGAACAAATCATCCATGGCCACTGTTCAGAAGATGGGCAGTGGGAAGGGGCACTTAGAGGCAGGGGTCAGGGCAGGCCCAGGCCAAGGTGAGAGGGTCTGGGCTTCCCTGTGGCACTTGGTGGGAGGAGCCCCCAAAGACTGGTGCTCCTGGGCATGTCCTTCTGTGTTCACGTTTGGTCAGGAAAGAGGACACGGACCCAAGTCCTTCCTCACTGATCTGACCTGGCCCCTCTGGCCAGGTCACACTTTCCAGAACCTGGAGCCTGGCTTATGCCTGCAGGAGCTGACTAGGTGCTTCAGAGAGTGATGCGCTCTCTTACTGGGGACTAAGCTCCAGGGTTCCTAGATCCGAGTCACATCCTTGGTCCTTTTCTTTTTTATTTTGAGACAGGGTCTTGCTAAGTTGCTGAGGCTGACCTCAAAATTTCCATCCTCCTGCCTAGGCCTCCTGAATCAATGAGATTACAGGCCTGTGCTACAGTGTCCAACTGAATCCCATTTCTTGATGGGCTCTGATGTCCATGAGCAGAGGGACAGGCGGGGGCTCCTACTGGGGTCCCTGAGAGCACTCATGGGCATGTGATGCCACCCCAGTGTCACCGTGCTGGGGTCCAGGGTGAGGAATCTGGAGCGACTTCTCAGGATCTGATCTCCACTCTGAGGCTGTGGAGCTGTGTGATCTTGGGCACATTGCAGCACCTCTCTGTGCCCTGCTCCCTGTCTGGGATGAGGGAGAACACCACTCTCTGCCTCCCATGGTGGTGGTGCTGGTGGACTGGGTCCATCCCGTCCCTACCTGTGAAGGGAGCAAAGGCTGCCCAGTGTCCTCCCAGGGTGAGGGAGATGACACCCCACGGCAGGGTGGGAAACAGGCTGGGCAACCCGAGTGACCCCCTAGCCTGGCCTGGGCCCCAGGCACTGGACTCGCCTGAGTCCAAATAGGGCTGTGGCATTTCTCAGGGGCCACTCCTGACTGTCGGTGGTGGCCTGGGGCCTCGTCCCCAGAGGCCTCTCTGCACAGTGAGTCATCCCAGGATCCCACAATGTCCTTGCTGAGGGAGCTGATGGACGGGCTTGTCCAGGATGAAAGTGGATACCCCGTCACGTCCCTGGGTGATCAGGCTGCGGGCCTCTACACTACCTCTATACTGGAGTTGCTGGGGAGGGGCCCCGGGCTGAGCCTCCCTGGCTGTAGCTCAGGGTGACCACAGAACATGTGGACCCACCACCAGGCAGGTCAACGATCCCAGCTGATCTTTTTCTTGGCAAATCCCTCGTAAGTGCCTGTGAAAAACCCAAGTGCTGCTCCCCCCAGGAAAGGGGAGGGCTCTTGGCCACCCACTGCCCATGGATGGGGGCTGCAGGGTCTCACTGGTGCTTTTGCAAGGAGGCAGAGGCTGATACTGCTGGCAGAGGGCTACGGAGTGAGGGTGGACAGTGCTGCCCCAGCCTGGCTCTGTCCTTGGCTGGACAAGCTGTGTGGTCCTAGACAAATATCCTAACTGCTCTGGGTTTCTGCTGCCTCACTGGAAGTGAGTGTGGGAACAGAAGAGCCTGACCGGAAGGGTGTGGAGTGTGACTGTGGTTAACCTGTGGCAGGCAATGATGTCACCTGCTCAGCAGAGAAGGGGAGGTGAGATTGGGTTGGGGGAGGCTAGGGCAGTGAGCTCGCCCAGGGCCCAGTGTGTTGGGAGCTTCATACACCTCATTATGGCCTGCGGAGTCCACCCTGCCCATGGGAACCCAGTTCAGAGAGGCACAGCATCTGGCCTGGGCCCCACAGCCCCCCCACTGAGTCCCACAAGATGACTGTGTCCCCCTCCTTGTTTTAGGTAAGAGGAAACTGAGGCAGGGGACAGTCAGACTCTCCTGAGTTGCAGGGATGGTCAGCACCGGGGACAGTCTGTTGGATAGCAGCGCTCAGGCCTCCAGTGTCCTGGTGTCAGGAGGACAAGAGTGCCCAGGGTCCTGGCCCTCCTGGGGCAGCAGCCCACCTGTCCTGGGCTGCACAGCTGTGGTCAGGAGGAGCTTGGAGACAGGAGAACCCCATTCTCATCTGGGATGGGAGACCCTGCAGTGCTCCCCCATGGTCCATGCCAGCTGGACACCAAGTGTCCCAAAAGGCCACACCCTCTGCCTCTGGCCGGATGGCAGCTGCCTCTTTCCACTCCCAGGAAACCCCGTGCCTTCTGTCCCCCTCAGAGACAGGAACTGAATTTGCAGTTTTCCCTTTGGCTGTGGTGCTGTGGCCAGGGCTCCAGCCTGCTGCCCATGGGGACCCTGCTCCTGAGGCTGGCATGGCACAGGCCCCCTGGGACCTGCAGCTCTCGGATATTCCAATTCGGATCACATCGTGCTCACACCTGGCTGCTGTCTGCCGCTGCCACTCTCCTTTCCCAGACCCAGTTTGGGGTGAAAGCTTTGCTTATTAGTCAACTTGGGTCCCCTCGCTGATTGACACGCAGGAGTGGATTCAGCTGAAACCCCAGGCAGCCGCATGCCCATGTCCCCACCTGGGGAGGCTGAGGACACTAGGACTATGTGGCCTGGCACATGGAGTGGGTCCTCAGTGTCCTGGGTGCTCTCCTCCCCTGAAGGCCCAGCAGGGGTAGGCGACAGAGAAGGGGCTGGGTGGCCACAGCTACCGGCTGGCACAGGCTCCCACTGGCTCCTGGCTGTGCCCACTACAGGGAGTGTGTCTCCCCTTCAGCCAGAACATTCTCCCACAGCTTCCTCGCCCCTCCTTCCTGGTGCACTGCCCTGTCCCTGCCTGGACCACAGCGTCACAGTGCTCTGGGGAGGAGTTCATGGGGCTGAATCTTTAGCCTGGTCTCGCCAGCCTGGTGTTGGACAGCGATCAGCAAGTCTGAGGGACGAGGGGTTCAGTTACCTCCCACGGACCTCAGAACACATCCCCGGGGTCTGGTAGTGGCCCTGGGAGGTTGGGTCTCTGCCGGGGTCCAGCCCTAGCAGGAGTCCATGGGTTCCACACCAGTAAATGGGGCGCGGGGAGACAGCGTCGGCGATGGATGGAGAATGAAAGACACAGACTCTAGTTCTGGTACAATCAATCCCACTTTATTCTGGGGAAGGCTGGGTTTATATACATTTTTCTTCAGGCTATAATGACAGTCTTATGGTTAATATTAAAGAAGTTTTCAAAGCATAGGCAGAAATTGTTTTTAACAAGGAACAGAAAATTATGAGAAAACAGTAACCTTACAAATTATCCTTACCTAATCACAATTGTTTTAAGAATATCTAACTACGTCGGTGAACTAATACAATATTTACTTCCTTAATATCTAAACTCTATGTGACCTAAGACTATTCTTATTATTCTCACGGTTAAAACAATAGACAAGTAATCTCATGTGACTATCTCTACTAGGTCCATCTGGCTAATATCTGAATTGCTGAGTTAAGGGGTACAGGGGGCAGCGGTCCCAATTGTAATTGTGTACCAACGTTTATTATAGGGGTGACGTATTCTTTGTAGGAAGGAAGGAATGTTATGAAACCTTATTCTCTTACCTCACCACCACACAGGAACAAAACCATCATTAAAATTTAAACAGCCTGTTGGAGACAAAGGCAGATCTTCAACTATTTTCTCCAGAGGCTTTCAGGGACTCATTGTATGGTTGCAAAATTATTTTTAATTTTGTTAGTGGTAAAGACCCATTGTTTTTCAGATTGTAGGTAATATTTTCTGGAATTTTTGTTGTATTCCCTTCATCCCCTTAAGCAATCCGTTCAGACTTAAATGAGTAATATATTATCAGAAAAACACAGCAGAGAAAACACCATGCTTTGGAGCAAAACATCCGGCAATTCCTATTAGGATGAACCTTTGCAATCATCCTCCAGAGGATCTTTGTCAAGCACTGGATGGAATTCCGGACGCCCCCACAGGTCTCGTCCCCGTGAGGAGGCAGGTGCAGATTCACAGGAATCCAGAGAGCAGAATCCAGGCAGGGGTATTTACGGCCTGTGCTTCTGGTGCAAGGGGACATCTGAAGCCACCATGAGCTGAAGAGCCAGGGAGGGTCCCTTGGCCTGCTGACACCCTGACTTCAGACTTCTGGCGTGTCAACTGTGAGAGAAGCACTTCTGTTGTTTGCTCCACGCACTCCTTGGGGTTTTTCCTGGACACTTCTGCTCAGGGGCTCAGAGGCTCAGAGGGTTAAGAATGGTTGGCTGCATTCGACTTTTGGACCCAACATGCTTACATGGCTGAATTCTAAAGCCAGCTCACGAGGTGGGCATCAAGGTCAGGTTCATCTTGAAAATGCCCCAGGCAGCAGCCAGAGCTGTCCCGACCTCACGGGACCTACCGCCTCCAGGGTGATGACTCCATTTCCCAGCATCCCTTGCAGCTAGGGTCAGCCATGTGTCCATGTCCTGGCCAAAGGGCTGTGGGTGGAGTCATGGGAGGTTGTCCATGCTGTGTCTCTGAAGGGCTGAGTTCATATCCCTTCCCCTCATGCTGGCTGGGGGTCAGCATTGGGCAGTCTTCTGGGTTGTGTAAGGGGATTAATTTGGTGTCCTGTGACAGTCCCTGTCAGACCAGGACACTCACCACCCACCAATCCCCTGGGGGAGAACCCCCCTGCCTTACACGCATCTGCTGATGTTTATGTCTGGCACCGCAGTCAAGCGCACCCTAACCTACTGCTGTCTCCCTGAAGGCCACCACTCAGCCATCCCCCCAGCTTAGAGCAAGCCACTGTTCTTTGGAGATCCACTTCCTGCCTGCATTTTCCTGGGACATTGGCCATGGTGGCCTGCTCATTTCCTGGAGCCTGTTTCCTTACCTGTAGGGGAACGTCCACCCCAACCTGTGACTCTGCCAAGACTTAACTGAGGGACTGAGCCTGAGGGTGTTTTGAGTGCCCATGCCAGCGTCACCTGGAATCCCAAGGCCAGGAGAAGGGAGGGTTTCCAACAGTCCCCAGGGAAGGCAGGAGCAGCTGCCATCCAGAAATCTGCACAAGAAGACGTCTGCTGTTAGCACGAGCCCAGGGATGGGGTGCTGTGGCCCCAGCAGATCATTTTCATGAGAGCTGCAATTAGGGGAAGTGGGACTCATTAAGGGATGGGAGGGATGAGGCCTGGCTTCTGGCGATGCAGTAACGAGGCTGCATCTCTTCTGTCCTGTGGCTGATCTAGAAGACCCTGGCCTCCCAGGGGTCAGGGATGAGATGAGCCTGCCAGACCATGGGGCACAACCTTTGTGCCGGGGACGTGGGTGACAGCAGCCAAGGCTGTGTAGAGCTCACACATGGCCAGCACCTCCCCAGTGCATCAGATGGAAGACACTGAGGCACAGAGAGGTCGTGAAGCACATCAAGGTCGTGCTGCAGAAAGTGGGATGTGACCCAGGTGGTGCTGGTGAGCAGGAGAAAGGGCCCAGGACAAACCAGGCAGCAAGGAGGCGCAAGGGTGGGCAGGGGAGTTCTGCCACAGTGACCTCAGGGAAGCCACTTGACCTCGCTGGAAATGACTTTCCAATCTGTGAGACAGGTGAGCCTTGGTTGGGAACAGGGACAGCTCTGGATGCAAAGGGCCAGGTGGGTCTGATGGACCCCTCAATTCTGCGACATGCGGCAACCTCCTTTAGACAATGAGTAATCAACGGACATGGTTGTGTGCCAATAAACTTTATTTATAAAAACAGCAGCTCGTCTGACCCATGGCCTGCTGACTTGTGCTTTCAGTCATGTTCCTTTGTTCCTTGTGCTTCATTATATTTATTCTCTTAATATTTTTCCTCATATCGATTCACAGGCATTCCTTGGAGTTTGGGAGAACCACAAACTGGGTGAGCTAGTTATGGATCTGTACTTGTGGGAAACGTGAAAACGAGCTAAATTATTTTTGTTTTGAAAGGGTTTATGGTCACTTCAAGGGATGGCAGGCCTGGGGCGCAGCTCAGAGGCAGACTGCTTGTCTGGCACACATGAGGCCCCGGCTCCACCACCAGCTCTGCAAAACCACAAGACAAGGCCAAACCAAGCCCAAGCCCAAACCCAACCAAATTAAGACCTAGAAGCTCCTGAGCTGTGTGCTGGCTCTGCCTACGCAGGCGAGACGCCCCTCCGCCTCTTAGTTCTTAAAGCAAAGGGACAGCTTCCATCATGCCCTCAGTCCAGGCTCCTGCACGGGGACTCACCCCTGCCCAGGGCTCTCCACCTGATGGCTCCTGATCACCTCCAGCCCAAAGGATTTAAAACCTGACCCCTGGTTCCCATGAGCCGGCCTCAGGTGCTGCCCCAGCCAAGTGCTGGACACTGGGGAGCCCTGCTCGGGACCCAAGCCCCTGGACACTGAACAAGGACTGGAACCTCATCCCCACAAAAATGTGTGATGCGACTGACACAGAACACCAAAGGTCCCTGGGCTCCTGCCAGGCTCCCTCCACAGTCCCAGTTAGGAAGCAGAGAGCACCCAAGTGTCCTGAGGTTTACTCCCCCGGCCCACTGACCAAGCCAGCAATGTCAGCACACACTGACAGAAGGACAACCGTGACTTGGGGCACCAGGTCTGCTGTCAAGGGGCTCAGACGAGGCCGAGGCTCAGACGAGGCTGAGGCCTGGCTTCTTGGCTCTGCAGCATCTCGCTCGCTGCTGGTGCTGGTATGGCCCTGCCAGGGGGCTGCCCTCAGGCTGCTGGTCAGGAGCGAGGTCCATGGCATGTCCACAGGCCCCCAGTTTATGAGCAGAGTGTGGCTGGCACTTTTGACAGCTGGACTTGGGGCCTGATGCTTCAGTAGCTGCTCTGAGGTGTCCCTGGAGGAGACCCGGGTATCTGGTCCATGTGAGGAGGACAGGTGGACAGAGTCCCCTGAACAGATGCAGGTGGGATCCTTGCATAGCAGCCCTGGGGGAGGCAAGGGCAGAGGCTCCCACCTGCTTGGCATGTGGCTGTCCCTTTCATGGGCTGCCGCAGGTGCCAGGAGGTGAGGTGGTGCAGCCTCAGGGAGGCCAGGGACCTGGGCAGGGACCTCCCAGCTTGAGCTGGTGGGCAAGGTCCTGCTGGGACAGCCTGGCTCCTGAGCACAGGCCTCGCCTGGCACTACCTGCTCCAGGCCTGGTCAGGGTCCTGGCTTCAGGCAGCTGTGCCCCTGGGGCAAGTCCCTGAGCCTCTGTACCCTGAAACCCTGACCCTCCTCTCAGCAGATGGGCCCCTGGGTGGCCTCAGGCTGGCAGGGCAGAGCAGCCGGTGGGGCCCTCCCGGGGCAGATGGCCAGAGGGCTCTGTCCCCTCCACCCTGGACCTGTGGCGGCCCCACCCCTGCCAGGGACCCAACCATGTGCCCCTGGTGCCAGCTCACAACTGAAGGGTCTGCTCCTTGCTGTCATGGTCACTGTCCTCCAGCTGCTCCAGAATCCCATCCAACACTGAAGACTGCTTCTTCTTCGGGGGCTCTGGAGCCCAGATGGTGAGAAAGGAGGATGACAAGGGTGAGGAGAGGTGAGAGGATGAGGGGAGGGCATGGGGAGAAGTAGATAATCGGGAGGCAGGACAGGAGGACGGAGGACGTCAGGGGAGGGGAGAGGGAAAGAGAGCAGGGCAGAGGAGAGGGCTGCGTGAGGGCAGGGAACCACCCGGAGCCCCTCCTGTCTCCACGTCTCCTCCCCATTGTTCCCGCACAGGAGGCCCCTACATGAGCCTTCTCCTCCTCCCTGCAGGTCAAGGCCAGCCAGGGCTGAGGGGCTAGCAGGACCCATTCCTGGGACTGGAGGCCAGACTCCCATGGCACAGTGAGTGGTGGGCACCCAGTTGCCACTCAGTGCAGGGCCCCGTGGAGGTGTGGAGGGGTGATGGAGAGTGGCTGGCGGGAGGGGATACCTGGAGTGGGCTCTGAGGAGTGCAGAGGAGTTCTCTGTGAGGAGAGGGAAGAGGGCAGGAGGGATGGAGGCAGGTGGCCTGGGCCCCCACACGTCCCTCCTGGCACCACACCTGACTCCTCTCCACCCACAGCAGCTGTCACTGCCTATGCAGGTGAGGGTGGGCCAGGTGGCAGGGTCTGAGGTCGGTCAGAAGGGAGCAGCGTGGATTTGACCTCAGGCCACACTGAAGCCCATGTTATTGCCTGCAGTGGCGGGAGCAGGGGTTCAGGGGACAGCGCAGCGAGGCCGAGCGCTGGGCTGCCTCACTGTCAGTTCTCCTGCTGGGCCAACCACTCACTGACGGACAGTCCACTCAATTTAAGGTTTCATTTGCACAGAGCAGGTCTCAAGAGCCTCACTCGGTTCCTGCTCCTCCTCCTCTCCAGCCTTCCAGGTGCTGAGGCCCCCAGGGTGGCAGCACAGCGCTTGGCCCAGAGGGACCTGCCTGAGCTGCCTCCCCACTCACTGCCCCCAACTGATGAACACGGCATTGATCTGACTGAGCCCCATCCCATTCTCTGGGAACCCAACCCTCCTAGGAGCCCCTGGACACATGCCCCAGGCACCTGTCATCTAAGAAGAGACCCCACATCCCAGGGCACCGACTTAGCTGGTCCAGGCTGTGGAGGGGACACCTGGAGGCCTGGCCCAGCTCCTGCCCACTCCACCCCTGACTGGCTCCAGACCCAGCACCACCACACAGCACCATGAGACAGCCTTTGTCCCTTGCAGCTCTGTGACCCCAGCCTCAGCACACGGCCTGGCACGCAGTGGGGCTCCTGACACCCCTGGGGGATGAGCAGGTGGGCCCCTCTAGTCCGAGGGTATGGCTGAGTTGCCCACAGGGCAGGAGCAGAGGGCTGGGGTGTGGGGCTGGCAGCTCACCCTGCAACCGTCCCCCACCTGCCCCTCGTGCAGCTCAAGATTGCGGCCCCTGGTGATCGCCAGCTCTTGAGGTTCACAATGGCCTCTGGAAATTGAATTCATGGGTAGGTAATAGGCACCAGTAACAGATGGCCAGCCATAGGCCTGTGGGTCTGCCACCCACGCCTGCGGCCACAGGGGTGGAGGGTCCCCTGGGCCTGTCCTCCTGAGCCAGGCCTAGCCTGGGTTCTCAGGAGTGGCTGCAGCTACCCCCTTTAGCTCCACAGGACTTTTTATTCTCTCAGACTGAGCCTGGCAGGGGACAAGCCTCCCTTTGGGACGCTGGCAGGAGCTTCCCAACAGGTCGGACCTGAGCACTGCTCCCTGCAGGCCTGGTATAGGCACCATGGACTCTGGCCACCACTTCCTTCTCCAAACCTCTGTGGGTGTCACCTCCCCTGGGAACTCAAATCTGCTGGTTGGTCACCAGGGCCTGGAGCAGGCCTGTCACCCTGTCAACACTGCCTCAGCTCCTGGGCCACCCGCCACTCCACTAAGGCCCTGCCTGGCTGTTCCCTCCATCTGGGGAGCCACCCAGGGGCCACGGTGGTGAGGCTCCCCTGACCTCCCTACTTAAAGTCCACTTCTCCCCATGTTCCCCACTTCTGGTCTCTTCCTGTCCCTCCCCCACAGCACTCAGCTGGCCTGTTTCCACTCTTGGACTTCGTCATTCATCCACCACACCTGCCCGTTCAGTACCCTGCTCTGCTCCTGACACTGGGCAATGGCATGGGGGGTGTGGCTGCAGGGTCAGAGGGAGGCCCACGGTAGAGGAGACGCAGTGCCACCAGTCTAGGGCCAGAATCTGTGAGCAGCTGAGGGGTCTCCTTCCTCTGAAACCCTCCACACAATCCCACACCAAGCTGTGCACGGACCAGCTGTGTGACCTCAGGGAACAGCCTCCGCCTCTCTGTGCCCCCCTGGTGGAGTGGCGAGGCTCAAGGGAGTATAGATAGAGCTGGTGCAGAAGTGGGCTGTCGGTGGCTGGGCCACACCCTACCCCCCTGCCTGGCTAGGCTGCAGGGCCCAGGCCCTCTCCTCCAGGAGGCAGTGAGCATCAACAGGCAGGACCCGCCATGCCACAGAGAGCCACCTGCTGTTGCTGTTGGGACACGAGGGCACATGGTGACTGCCAGCTCCGTGACCCACCGGGTGGCCCTGGGTGAGTCACCTGCACACTCTCCCCACTGGGCCTGAGCTCAAGGCCTCGGCCAGGCCCCCCACCCAGGACTTGAGCCAGGCTGAGGGCCCCAAGGACATCCAGCAACCCACCAGCCCGGCTTCCAGGGGCAGCTGCGAACCCCAATTTCTGTATCAAAGCCTCAGCATGTTTCCCCCACAGACACTGCAGAGCCAGGAAGGTGTCAGGTAAAGGAGGAGAGGACATCCGGAGACTGACCCTGGGAGGGAACCTGGCAAAGGCACCGTCGCCCCAGCCATCCCACCCACCCAACCTCCAGCCACCAGTCTGCATGTCTGGAGGCCCCTATTGATTTCAGATTTCAATTAATTCCTTGACAGAGTGCCAGACCCTGTCTCTCTTCCACTACTGGCACTGCTGCCCTGCATGCAAGGCACAGGTGGGGGCCAGGCCTGTCAGAGGACAGGAGAGCACTTCATGGGTTTTGTTCCAGGGGCAGAATGTTGAGGAAAGGCAAGCTGGGGGCAGAGGTGGCTGGCGGGGAGAAGGGGCTCTGCAAGGAGCCCTGAGGAGAGGTGGCTGAGCAGCCAGGGGAGGGGAGGCCAGTCGGGCTCTGAGCGGAGGAGGGGCCAGGGCTCAGGGCTCGGGGCTCGGGTTCCAGGATAATCTGGGATTCAACCTTGCCAAGCCTGGCTGGGTGACCTTGGGCAGGTTGCTTCACCTCTCTGACCTCAGTTTCTGCAGTTATCAAGGACAATGAAATGTACAGTGCCCACCCCTCCACCTGGAGTGCTGGAGAACGTGAGCCAGTGAAGCACTGTCACCAGAGGCCTGGCTGCTTGGGAGGCTGAGGCAGGAGGATGGTGAGACCATCCCAAAGGCCAGAGTGACTGTATGGGAGGGAGGTGCCCAGCCCACAGTGGGCACTCAGGACGGTGTCGCTCACTCAACCATTCCTGGAGTCATGAGAGGCCACTTCACCCCCTCGGGGCCCCATACAGATGCAGAGGCCATGGTTGAGGCCAACTCGAGGGTGGGGAGGGAGCCCCAGGAGAGCCCCACCAGCGAGGCAGGCAGATGGGGAGCTGCGACACTGGCCGCAGCCCCGCGTCCTCCCGCTTTCCTGGGATCACCTCTGTGGCTATCACCAGCATCAAGACATGGCCAAACAGATGAGCCCGGCCTCAGGTGGGTCCTGGAGGGGCACCCACACGAGTGACTGGGGGTCCAGAGGGCGCTGCTGCACACGGCTGCACCACTGCCCCTCCAGCAGGTGCTGGACGGGCAAAGGGACAGGAGACCCTGAGAAGGGCGGGCACACCTCGGCCAGCTGTCAACTGTGGGCCACAGGCAGGCTCCTCTGCTGCAGGCCCAGGGCCGGCTTGGCTTCAGCAGGCCAGGGGGACGGGGCAGGGCAGGCAGAGGTGAGGTAGGGAGGGTGGCAGGGCGAGGAAGGCCAGGCTCCAGGCTAGGACTCAGTGGCCTGCCATCCTGGCCCTTGGGGGCCAACCATGGGGAAACGGGCACAGGCACACAGGTGTGGGTGCCCTGGGGCCAGGTGTCTGTGCTGGCCTGACCCCCACGAAAGTGATGCTCAGCCTGGTTTCTCCCTGGTTCCACCCTGCTGTCCCCAGGCAGGAGCCCAGTTGCCTCCCTGCATCTTCCCCTGTGCTGCTTGTGGCAGGACCGTGTGCTTATCTGTTCAAGGGGACAGCGCCTGCTCTGCTGGCCTCATGGAGCTCTGGATGGTCCCAGCAGGTATTTAGTACTGAGCACTCACCAAGTCCCAGGCTCACGCTGAGACCAGGGCAGGGAGCTGAAGCACTGGCCTGGGCCCTGGGAGCCAGGCTGAGGGGCAGCTGGACCGTGTCCCCAGGGTCCCGTCTTCTCTGCCCTACCTGGACAGCTCCTACATGGACAGGACCAGCAGCAGTGCTCCCCACAGAGGTAACTCAAGGACACCAGCCAAAGACCCCAAGGCCAGGGCAGCTCCAGGAGGGGCTGAGCAAATGCTAAATGTAACCAAGCAGGTCCAAGGTGACCTGCGAGGCCACCCAGGAGCTACTCAGTGCCCAGCAAAGGACCCAGCTGCCCCAATTAGGGCTGAGGGAGCAGAACAGGACTAGGACCCAGGCACCTGCAGGTTCTGGGGTGGCAGGCTGTGGACTTTCTTGAAGAGATCCCTGAGCTGGTGACACCAGCGTTCCACTTTTCAGACAAGGAGACGGTGACCTAGTCTGTGGGTACATCATGTGACTGCAGGTGCTCCACATGGGGCATTCTCCAGGTCCACCAAGCCGAGGCTCATGTTCAGCCACCTTTGCTGTGGTGGAGGACACCACGTGGCTCCCTCAGGAAGCAGGGACTCCACACAAAGGTGCAGGCCAGGTCTCCAGGCTGCACCCTGCACTGGGTAGACAGAGTCAGACCCCACTGCTGCCCGCATCTGCTCTCAAGGGTGGGCAACGAGGGTCACCAGGGCCATGGGCACTGCTGAGACTGACCCAGGAGTGAGGGACTCTGGTACCCCAAGTTCAACTTGACCTGGTGAACTTGCTCTGGGCATCTGGGAAGCATGGGGTCTAGGACACTGGTCTGGCCACTGGGAGACCATGCTCAAAGGTGGGTGAAGGTTCTCCAGCCTGGATTACCCAGAGTGTATCCTGAGCCTGGGCTGTAGGTACAGGCTAAGCCTGGGGACCTTGGGCTCGGTCTCATGTGCATCTGAACCAGCTGGAGAGGTGGGAAGCTTCCTGGAGTGAGGACTCTTCAGAGGGGAAAGGAGGTGACCAAGAGAGCAGGGGCAGCACCCACCACTCCATTCGTGCCTCAGGATATTTCAGGTCTCAGGGGCTTGGCCAGCTTGGGTCAGTGTCAGCTGCCTCTCTTTCCTTTGGACATGGGCCCTGGGTGGAGGCAGAGCTGAGGGGGAAGAGATGGTACTATCTCCTCTGGGACCAGGTAGGGAGGCGATGGAGTCAGACAGTCCAGGGGCAACTATAGGGAGGACTGAGGACTGCGGCAAACAGGAGGCTCACGCTTTCTATAGATGGGTAGCCCGTCCCCAGGCCAAGTGCCCCGTGGGAAAGCGGGACCAGGGCATCCAGACGCGCTTTCCCAAGAGAGGTCAGAATCTTGATTTTCAGGCCAAATCTTCTAATAACAAAATAATGGTCATTAATTCAAATTCATTTTGCTTTCCTATTTTGTGGGCAACACAGATCTGTGATTGCCCTCAGCAGGGACCAGCTGGCAGCCCCTGACCTATCCTGTCTCCTCTCCTCCACAGAGTCCAGCTAACTTCCTTAGGTCATGCCAGTCCTAGAACCTCTGTTTTGTGGCTTTGTGCCTCCTGGCCTGGCCAGCCCGAGGTTCAGAAACACAACTGCTCCCCTGCCCTCCAGCAGCCAAACCTCCTTCCATCTGTTTCCAGAACTCCTGTTCCCATGCTCCCAATACCTGCCGGGCCCCTGCCCCTCCTGAGTGGCCCCGCAACCCTCCTGTCTGTTTAATTCCGTGATCTATGAGGAGGAGCAGCAGAGATGCCCATGCAGCTGGCTACCCCGTTAGCCCTAGTGGGGATCCCTGGCCTCGCTGGCAACGGCTGAGTGAAGTGTTTGCAGAAAGCAGAGAACTAGAGTCAATAACAATTTAGCTGGACTGGGAGCAAGCACCTTGCCGCACAGACAGCCACTCCCGGGGAACGGGGCACCTGTGCAGGATACTGCAGAAGTGCCTGGAAATACTTCCAAAACACCCCCAGCAAGGCTCAGGGCACAGTGTGGAAAGGCTGTGCAACACCTGCTCCAGCTGGCCTCTGGGCCCCCGAGTCGCCAAGCCCACTCTCCAAGTCCCCCAGCTACCTACCCCCTGCCTCAATCCACCCAGTTCCCCTTGTGACCTTTCCAATCCTGTCTCCAGCAGCTGTGGTAGCCCCAGGCGTGGAGATGGGACCCACCTCCTCAGGGCAGGCCCTTGGCCATGCCTTCCTGTCGGGACCCTGCAAGGTGGCCTAGGATAGTCCCCTCTGCCATCCTCCTGAGAGGACCTTCAGAAGGGCCATGGCACCAAGTCAGCCATCAGCTTGAGATCACAGGTGTCCATATAGGTGTCTGGAACTCAGCTGGCCCAGAAACCCACCCACACGCCTTTCATCCCAGCCTCCTGGATGGCTCATTGCATGGCCCACCGTGACCCACTGTGATGGGTGACTCGGAGCAAAGACCTGGGCACCAGGCTTGCTTTGTCTCTTGCCCTCCAGAAGCCAGCCTGGTGACACTACCATTTCCAAGAAGCACAGTCTACCTCTTCTCTCAAGCCCTGGCCTCTGCTCTGGTTACTGTCCTTGCTTACCAGAGAAAGACGTGAACCGCCTATCCCATTCCTTCTCCTCTATGCTGCCACCCCAAGAGATAGAGAGGAGAAGGTCTGAAAGAGGAAATCTGGTCCTGGGACTCACACCCCTTCTTAAATCTTCTGGGGGCTTCCCACTGCATCTTGAATAAAAGCCACGCTCCCTGCAGGCCAGATGAGCCTACAGCTATGGTGGACCCCTGCTGGTCCCTCCAGTGTGTTCCAGCCATTTCCTACCCTAGACCTGCTCCCTAGCTCCCATGGCCTGCTCTGATCATGGCTGTCTCAGGGTCTTTGCACCTGAGCTTCCTCCTGCTTGGAATGCCTACCTCTGGCTGCCTGGTCCCTTCAACTCAGAGAAATGGTGACTCCCTGGGAAGCTTCCATAAGCACCATGGGGAATAAGAGCCAAGGATGTCATCCTTTCTAATTTCCTGCACAGGACTTTGTCAATCTGGTAATCATCTGTCTTTCCTGCTCCAGTGTCAGCTGTGTGGGACGGGCCTTCTCTTCAGCCCAGAGACAACAGTGTCCAGACCATCAGGTGATCATCCCAGAGCTGCTGAGTGCATGAGTCAGAAACAAAGCAAGGGCCCCTCTCCAGGGCACACTGAAGCCGAGCCCTGAGCTGTGCAGGGGTGGGGAGCTGCAGTTGGGAGGCTAGAATTGCAGGTGGAAGAGACCAGTCATCTGGGGGGAATCAGAAATCTGGGACTTTTGGGTACACAAGCCCCCCAGTCCACATGGCCAAGGGGCTGCCAACTTCCAGTGAGGGCCAGGCAGTGAGGACTTCAGGCTTCGTGGGCCACAGGGGCTCTGTCACAACCACTCGGCTGCCCCTGCAGCGTGAGATGCAGACCCTTCGGTAAGGCTATGTTCCAATAAAGCTTCACAACACCAGACTGGGGGCCATGGTCTGCAGTGGCTTCCCTGCTGGCCTGGGAGCCCAGATTTGACAGAGCAGGCCATTTGGGATTTAGGGTTTGAGGAAACAGGGTCATCTGTTCCACTGGGTCCAGAGCTGTGTGTCCTGAGCAAGTCAGGAGAGCTCTCTGGGCCTCAGTTTGAACGTCTGTAAAATGGGAATAGCACCTCTCTAGGGAGTTGGGGGCTAAAATGAAATTGAATGTCTACACTTGAGAAGGAGAACTGCTGTGTGTCCCTCTGCATGCAGGAAGTCCCCTAAACAAGTTTTCCCCTTTTCCTTAATGTTTTCCTGGCTGGGTCTTCACTAAGTCACATGCGCATGCCTGTGACCCCAGTGCCTTGAGAGGCCAAGCCAGGCTGCAAGTTTGATGCCAGCCTGGGCAACTCGTGAGACCCTGTCTAAAGAAAAAAGTGCTGGGGATGCAGCTGAGTGGTGGACGGAGCACCCCTGGGTCCAATCCCCAGTACAAAAACAAACAAGGAAACAATCACAAGACTGTCTTTTTTCAGATCAGTGGTGCTTCAAGGTACAAGGAGGGAACATCTGACTTTAGACCAAATGACTTCAGTGCCAGCTGGGCAGCTAAGGGGGACTAGACTGGGTGCCCTTGGCACATGGGGGGCAACACACGGGTGCTGGTCTTGGTGCTTGCCTGTCCTTCCCACACAAGCAGCCCTACAGCACAGGAGCTGTGCCACATGCAGGGCCCACAGGGCAGAGCCAGGGTCTTGTCCCCGGAGGGCAGACTGGGACATTTGAGGGAGCGGAGGCATAGGTGTGATGAGGGAACCAAGAGAAGGGGGCGTTGGAGGTCCCATCTCTGAGCAGACCTGCAGCCGAGTGGCGTGGGTGATGCACAGGGCTCCAGCAGCCAGGCTGGCCCTGCCTTGGCTCTGTGCTGGAGGCTGGTAACCCACCAGGACTCGGCCCTGTGCACGGGGAAGCTCTGGCTCTCGCAGCCTGGCTGGCCCAGCCTGCACAGGTGGGGGAGGTGCTGCCAGACGCTTGCCATGCAGGTCCTGTTTCTGCCTGGGCTCCGGAGGTGACAGGTACAGAGGCCAACTACAGCCTGCCTGTCCCCAGCTGGCATACGGCAACACAGGAAGCAGAGCTTCGCTCCAGCCAAATACAGCCCCTCTGCCTCCCGGCTGGCTGTGGACCTGCACAGAGGCCAGATTTCCTTCCCACCATTGTGTTCCTGCCAGGTACCATGGCCCGAGGTTCTGAAAGTCTCTCAATGCCACGACCCGCTGGCTTGTGACACGCTTGGGAAGAAAAGGACACAGCCAGTGGGGACTTCCCTTTCTTCCTCCACTCTTCTCACCCTCCAACACACCAGGCCTGAGAACAGCATCTGATCCAGCGGCACTGGTGCTGCAGATGACGAACCTGATGAGAGACCAGGAAGGGAGGAGGTTTGGGGGGAATGTCTGCCTCATTGTCCCTTCCCTCAGCTCCACTGTCCCGTCAAGGTCTTGACCGACACAGGGCAACTTTCAAAATGCCTTCCAAGACCTGCCCTGGCAGTTCCATTTTGCAGGCGCATCAATGTCCCATGCAAGGCGAGTCAAGACCCCCTGCCCACCTGCAGGGACTTGGTAGGCAGAGCTGCAGCCTCCACCTGAGATCTGAGTGCCTTCCTGGCAGAGTTCAGGGCCAAGGCCAGGGCCAGGGAGGGAACTGGGCACAGATCCCGGTGCCCTCGGGCCTGCCAGCTCCTAGGAGCACTGGACAATGTGACCTCAACACAAAGGAGCTGGGTACTTCTCACCACAGGGAAGGGCACAGAGGGCTGGAGACCTGCCGAGAGGGCAGAGGCCCGCAGCCCTGACCTGATAGATCCTGCCGCCGCTGTGGGGGCCTCTGGGAGGAAGAGAGCAGGGCAGGAGGGAGCTCCCAGGGCAGGGCTGTCTCCAGGTTGGCATCCCTGCCTGGTGACCTGCACTGGGATCTCAGGGCTGAAGTCAGGGTCAGGGAGGGAAATGGCACATGGGCTGCCTGTGTATCATCACCTCAATGCCCAGGGCCTCAGTTCTCCCATCTGCAGAATGGGTTGGTCACGCCCACCTCATAGTACCTGGAGGGACATGGAGGGCGCGCAAGCATGGGGTGTTCACAAGGCAGTGCCCACCGCCCACTGCTGCCAAGTGGCCAGGAGGGCTCATCCCACAGGAGTGCTTCTGGGGTGCAGCCTGTGCAGCTCAGCACGTTGAAAGGGCTTCTCTACAACCCAGGGCAGAAGTACTGAGATGCCTGCCTTGGCCTTCTTGGCCTGGTGGGGGCAGAGGAGTGAGCTCCGCCCATGGAGTCCCTATGCAAAGGCTGCGGAGGGTACATTTGGGCCTGTCAATGCCTGTTGACAGGTGCACACTTTCTGCACATCAGGATTTGGGGACTTATTGAGCAGTGAGCTTGAGACTGGCTTCAGCCTCTGCTTCTCTGGCTTCACATTCGCCATGACTCAGATGTTCCACCCTAAGGTGACGGCCTGGCAGGTGCCAGGGACCCAGAGATGAACCCAATGCTGACAAAGAAGAGCACAACCTTGAGCAAGCATGGGTGCCGCAAGGACAATGAACCAAGAAAGAAACTGCAACAGGCGAGTAAGAGCACAGACAAGGCGGCATCCAGGAGGAAGGGGCAAGGCACTGCATCAGAAGGAACAGAGTGGGCCAAGCCTCAGGGCCCCACCTGGAGTCAGGGAAGCAAAATGGAGACCAGGTGGCAGCCAGTGGGGCAGCAGGGGTCTGAGTCCTGCAGGCCTGGCAGGTGGCCATGCCTGGAGGCCCTGGGTTTCCTATGGGTTCTGATGACACTCCGATGCAGTTGCTCCACTACTGCTGCTCAGAGGCCCTGCTTTTCAGGCCCCGGGTGCACCACGCCTGGAAGCCACACCCTCAGGAGGTCCAAGGTTGCTGCCTGGCTGGAGGCCGGGCTTCCCCGGCCAGGTGAGGAAACCCACCCGGCTCCAGGTTCTTTCTGCAGAGGAACAGGGAGGGTCTTGCTGCAAACAGCCCTGGGTGACCCTGGGCCCTCAGCTGTCCCCCAGGAGGGGCCTGGACGATGGGGCAATAGCACCTGGAGCCCACACAGAGGGCTGAGAGCCTTGGTCCCCAGGAGAAGGCCGGAGGACTATGCAGAGACCTTGGCATCACGGTGGGTCACAGGAGGGACTGTCCTTGCCCCATGCTGGAGCCTACTCTCCCAGGCAGATGGGAAGGAATGTGTTCCCTGGTCAGATGACCCATTACTAAGCCAACGGACAGAGTGGGAAGGAGACTGGCACATTCCTTTTGT
The DNA here is from genome assembly GCF_902686445.1 of Sciurus carolinensis. Taxonomy (NCBI): domain Eukaryota; kingdom Metazoa; phylum Chordata; class Mammalia; order Rodentia; family Sciuridae; genus Sciurus; species Sciurus carolinensis. The sequence continues at coordinate 1,525,295 of NW_025920145.1, forward strand.
CGCCTGGCCCAGTAGCCCAGGTACCTGCGATGGTAGGGAGACCCACAGGTGACCAGCGCCCTGGCAAAGGGACAGGCGGGTGGCTGCCCAGCTTAGGCCAGCGCTCCTGGGGACCCAGCCTATCCTGCTTCCCAAGAAGCCCTGGACCCCAGAGGCCCAGTCCCCAGGCCTCACCTACCGTGGAAGTGCTCAGCTGTCTTCTGCCGCAAGGCCTGCAGGTCACCTCGAAGTCTGCCCACTCCAGGACCAGCCTTCCGCCGTACAAGTGGGTGCTATGGCACAGGGCATTGAAGGCTCTCTGCATGGGGACAAGTGACAGAGCTGTACATGAGCTGAAGGCACCTTGGTGCTTGCTGTCCTCCCTGCCTGTGGCATGCGGTGCCGGGCTCCAGCAGGGCCAGGGCTGCAGGCTGCCTGCTATGAGTGGTTTCATTTCCACAGAGGCTGCACGTGCCCTGCAGTCAACATGGCTACTGCCTGGGCTGCGCCGAGCACCTGGCCGGGGCTCCTTTCCCTCGTTCCATCCTTTCTCCACAGGGTGACCCCATTACCAGGCTCCCCACCCCCGCCTGTCAGCATCAGCAGCTCCTGAGGAAGCCCAGTTCCCTCTGGTCACCGTGCAACAACTGTGCAGTCCGTGTCACTGGGTACCAGTCTCCTTCACTGGCCCTAATGGCTCTGTCCCTCACATTGGTCTTGAATCTGTCCCCTTCAGTTTCTTCTGACTCCTGTGGGTCACCCCCCTTCAGCTTCCATGTCCCTCCCTGGCTCTGCAGCTCATACCTAAAACAGGTCCACATGGCTGACCTGTGTCTCCCAAAGGTGAAATCCCAGGGCCACTCCAGTGCTCAGGGGACCATCTAGGAAGAGGCAGCTGCAGAGAAATCAGCCCAGGTAAGGGACACTGGAGTAGGAGGGCCCCGGGCCATCAGGACCTGCTGTTGGAGGCTGTGTGGAGACAGGCTGAACGCAGTGTGGCTGGAGGCCTGGTGACCAGACCACAGGCCAGCATGCCAGCCTCCACAGAGGCCCTCGAAGGAACCCACCCTGGGATGCTCCACTTGGGACCTGCAACTTCTGGGACAGCCGGACAATACCCGGGAAGGAAGGCGGGGTGCCTGGGGAGCTGCCTCCATGAAGAGGCTGCGGGGGAATCTCAGCATGACAGGCACAGGAGGGCATCTGGAACCCACTCAAGAGAAGTGGGTCCCGAAAACATGGTGGACATGGGAACCGCAGCTCTAAGGATGACAAGTGGCACAGAAATGCGGCTCTCCGTGCTGCTCTGAGGTGGGCCAGGTGTGGGAAGTTTTCTCTTTCCCTCATTTTAACTTTAATTTAAATACTCTTCTGGCTGCCAACAGAGCCTCTGCCATCTTTTCAGGCAGAAATAAAAATGCATCTGTACTCTGAACTGAAAGGGCCCATTCAGAACTCTAAAACACACGTGTGCTCAGCTGGCAACAGGGATCGGGGAGTGGGGCTTCGGGAAGCAAGAGAAGCTGGTGGGGAGTCTGACGTGGCGGATGTTCCCTCCTGGTCCGAGGGTTCCTGAGGAGCTGTGTCCCAGGGAGCTGTGGGTGGGGGCAGCCAAGAGCAATCTGCCAGATTCTCAGCCTCAACTTGGAAGGAGACAACACCCTGGGAGGCCTAGCCTCTCTGCCACCTGTGGTCACACTGTGCTTTTACCCTGGGAAGTCAGTTCCTACTCCTCTACCGCTCACGTGCCTAGAGAGGCCTGTTGTGGGAGTCTCCAAAAATTTCCTCTCCTGGCCCCTCAGGAGGGCCCCTCTCCTCTCTGCATTCCTCCTGCACTTATACTTGCCTTGCTTTGAAAGGGCTTTCTGGTACAGGTGAGGTGGTGGGTCAGCTTACAATGGGCTCTCTGGCTGGGCACCTCGGTTCAAATTCCCTTTCACTGTGTGATCTTGGGCAAGTTGCTTAACATCTCTGAGCCTCAGCTTTGACGTGTGGAAAGGAAAGGGAGCAGCAGAGAATGGGAGGTTCCTGTGTGGTTCTGCTGGAGGCTATGTCGTCATTGTGCACCCCGACTTCATTCCCACGACAGGGAGCAGGAACAATGGCAGGTCCACACAGCAGCTCTTTGCAGGAGCAGCTAGGACAGTATGCGGTTCTCCAGAAGCAGCAGTTACCCTTCCCCTTCCAGTCCCGCTGGCTGATGGAAATCAGGCTGCATTCCCTAGTGCCCATTGCCTTGGTGGCCAGAACCTGGTGGCCTCAAACTATTGCAGGCAGCACCAAATCCCCAGTTCCAGGCTAAACTTGGCCTTGGATAATCCAGAGTGATTGGGCTTCATTAAAAAAGTGTAAGGAGAGCTCAGTAGAGTCTCAGCATCCTGGGGGTGAGGTGGGGCCAGGGGGAGGAGGAGGAGGAAGAGGAAGACCTGGGCCTCCAGGTACACCCTGAGGTACAGAAGGTTCCAGGCCAAGCAGGGGAGTGCAGGACCTCTGCTGCCCTGGGCTGAGGTCTGCCAGCTGCTTCCTCCCATGCTGACCCCATTGAGATCACCACCACCTCCCCGCTTTCCCAGCGCCAGCTCGAGGGGCGCCAGTGCCTCTGCCCAACAGCCTTGGTCATCTCTGGAGATCTGTGTCCCTGGACCGCAGGCCTCTCCAAACCCCACTTCTGCTGCCTTCCCTCCCTGGGCAGGAGCCCTTCATGCTGAGGACCCTGGATTTCCTGGTGGCCAGGGATTGCAGGGACCTGGACCCACTCAGAGGAGGAACTGCCTTCTCCCCTCACTATGAAGGGAAGCTGAGTGGACGAGGCCTGTTGCAGGCCAGTTTCCCACTCCTTTCCTTTTTGGAGGCTACATGTTGCCTCCCCAGCATGGGCCCTGGCCACCAGCCTTGTGCACACACTTGCTGGCGGCCAGGAGGCCTGCCCTTCTCACACAGGCCATGGCCAGGTGCTCTCCCAGAGCCCAGCACACCTGGCCTCCCTCCCTGCAGCTGTCCCTGCCCTGCAGCACCTGCCAGTCTCCCCAGCCTGACCTCAACCCCTGCAGGGAAGGCACTGTGCTCAGTCCACACCCAGAGCAGACCATGGTGTCTCCTTCACTGAGCGTCTCCAGCCTGGGTGGGTGGTGAGGGTGGCCTTGGCTGGAGAGGGCGACCTGGCTGAGTGTCCTGAGGGTCCCTTCCAGCCCTGCCCCTCAGACCATAGAGACGGCAAGGACAGGCAGGAGCAGATCTGGACTGTCTTGGTCTGGCACTGTGCCCAACGTGCAGGACTCTGGGACTTCACAGGGTGGGGACAGTGACCCATGCTGCCAGGACCCAGAGGTCACACTCCCAGCTGGCTCACTGGGGAAGACTAAGGTCCAGAGTGGAACGCTGAGGGTGCAGTTGTAGGCAAAGAAGAGGCCACAGAGAAACCACGCTGCCCTTGGGAGCCTCTTCCTGCTGTTTTCTGACGGCAGATCCTGGTCAATCCTGGCCAGCCCCATGTAGGAGGCGACTCCTCGGCCCATTACCAGGGCTCCCTCACACTCTGGTTTCCACAGAGGCCAAGTGAATGGGAGGCCCAGTGGGGGAGGTGGCCACTTCTTCCCTGCTTTGCCTGTAGGACAAGAGCTCTGGCCCTTGCCTTTTCCTCCAAGTGTCCTTTAGCCTATGTGAGGTGACAGGTCCCCACTGTTGCTGGTCCCTGGGGAGTCCCTCAGCCCTGCTTAGACCTGCATGCATCTCTGACGTGCAGGTGTGTTCTGACCTTAACCCTGGGACCCTGACTCCATGGAACCTGAGCTCCTTTCAGGCAGTGTAACTCAAGTCTGAGCTCTGCTCAGAAGCTGCGCAGCCCCTGGGGGCACTGAACAGCTCCCACCTGGCCCCGGGTCCTCCCCACTGCCCAGGTTTCTGGCAGTTGCCCATGAATTCTGGCTTTTGCTCTCCTCTGATGTAGCCATGGACCACAGGTCTGGGGAGCCAGGGTCTCCCTGCCACCTTGTCCAAATTCCCGGGAGCTCTGCTGTGGGGATGATGGTGCAGGTAGACTGACCAGGTCTAGCGGCCATCTTGAAGAACAGAAGGCCCTGGAAGGCAGCTAGCACCACGCTGGGCCTGTCCTTTCCACAGCCTCCCTGGAGACAAACCTCCTTCTCCAGCAATAAAAGCTCATTGCACGGCCTTGGCAGGACTCGTGTCCCACAGGGCTGCAAAGGACAGCCTGGTTCTTGGGTAGAGCTGGGATAGTCTCTTGTCTGCTGCTGCCCAGGGTGTACTCTGGTCCCTCCTGCTCCCTGGGGAACCATCCCAGCAGGCAGAGGGCTGCATCTCCCACAAAACATGGGCCACACTCCCTACCCTCACCAGCTGTGCCCCCCACCTGGAGTGAGCTGCCACTGAGCTGGCTGAGGATGACCAGCAGACCCGGGTACAGGGCACTGAGCACAGCAAATGGGGGAACCAGGCTGGCAGGGCTGCTGGGGCACGCAGAGGCCAGTGCCGTCACCTCTGAAGTGGGCATGATCGTCCCCCACTCCGAGTCCCGTGAGCCTTCTCTCAGCAGCCCTATCCACAGCTTCTGGCCTGCACTGTGCTGGCACAGTGGGGTCTGTGCATGACCAAGGGCGACTCTGGGTCCTTCTGAGAAAGGGCCCCACGTGGCAGAGTGCAGTTCTAAGACAAGTACCCGTGACCACTCCCAGCCTGCTGTGTCTGGAGCACAGAGACTGACGCTTCTCCCTCCCGCCAGCGCACAGCAGTCCTGCAGCTGAGGCCAGAGGCTGGGCCGGGGCCAGGGACCAGTGGCACTCTGGGTGGCAGTGGGTATGGAGCTGGCTCTGCTCCTCTCTGGCTCCCTGACCTCACAGGGAACTTCTGTCTTCACTTCCTCAACTGCAAAATGGGGACACCCTGGCCTTACAGGTCACCAGAAAACCAAGTAAGACAAGGGCTGCTCCTCCAGCCCCAGGCCCTGCATGTGGCGAGGCCAGGCTCCAGGAACCCGTGGTCCCTGGAAGGGAGTTGCCAGAGGCCGTGAGCACAGCAGGCTCTCCAGTTCGGCTGGGATCTGCCCCTTACGCCGATGGCCAGGTGCATCTGGAGGGAGGACACTGCCCCCGAGGGCTTGCTCTGGAGGTGCACACATCTGGGGGTGGCTTGGCCTGGTTCTAGACTCTCAGTGCACGTGTTGACTGAGTCTGAGTCCCTGCATCAAAGGGTCAGCTTAGGGTCCAGACGCATCTTCTCTTCCTTCCGGCTGTGCTGATGGACACTTGGTAAACCCACACGTGGAAGCAGAAGGCCCAAGTGCACATGTGTGCCTTACACGCTGTGGCAGAGTGGGCCGGGACCTGTTTCCTAATCTCCCAGCTAACATGCTGTAAGGCATGGAGCAAGGGATGCCTGGGCCCCAGGCTGTCCCTGCTCCGTGGTGCCATGGGCAGTGCTTCCCAGCATCTTCCACCTCATGCTCACACCGACCCCAGGGCGGCAGTGTCCCCTCGTGGGGTGTCGACTGGGTCCAGGAGTCATGGTCCCTCCTCCACATTTGCCCAACAGGGAAGAGGCAACTCTGGGTCACAGTCACACCAACCCCACGTGACTCTGCTTGAGGAGTGGGGTGGGGACGGTGCACCCGGCAGCATCCCTTCTGGGATGGTGCCCCTCACTCTGCTGCACTCCACAGGGCCAGCCCAGCCCTCTACCCTTGCATGTGATCAAGCAGGCACGTGCTGACACCACGACGTCCAGACGGGACGTCTCCCTGTGCACCACGTGGCTCTATGCCAGGCACCGGCAAGCAGGGAGCCTGTGCGACTGAGCGGCTCTGCCTAGCCCAACCCTGCCCGCTGCAGGGCTGTCAGTGGACCCTGTGGTGACCGGAGGCCTGGAGAAGCCCTGCAGTGTCCCCTGGACGGGGTCCATTCACATCCCTGTGGCTCCCTGTGCCCACCCCGGCTTGGTGGGACAGAGAGGAACATGCAGGGAGTCGGGAGCTGCAGTGACTGGAGCCAGACTGTCCTCCACAGCAGAGGCGCTCTGCTGCTGCCAGCCGCCATACCGGCTCCCCTGCGTGTTTCTTTAAGCCAACACATTGCTCTGCTAATTGGAGAACTTTCCATGTGAAAATAGACCTTTTAAAACAACAGCAGCGGTGGCAAATAAAAACAGCTGCAGCCACGGAAGTACAAAGGCACGGCCGGGGGAGGAGAATTAAAGGCGCCTTGCGTGGGAAACACCCATACTCTGGTTCCTGGGCACTGCCCTCACCTGCGCCTCATGGCCCTGCCCTCCCTGCGCCCTCGTTTCCTCCTCCAGGACCCACCTGGTCTGGGCAAGAGAGGGTGGGGTGTCTTCCCAGGGGCGGCCACTCAGCCAGTGGGGACAGGTGCACCTGGATGGGCTCCTGGCCCAGCCTCAGGCTCAGCAAGGGGAGGCAGGGAGGCTGTGCCTCTGCACAAGGAGGAAGGTCACTGCTCCTCTGGGGCTGGGGAGGCTGTTCCCAGAGACACTCCAAGGAACAGCCTTGGCCTTCCTCCCAGAAGGCCCTGAAGTATCAGGGCCAGGTGGGAGCTGAGGGTGTGCTGGGAGGAGGGGCAGCAAGAGAGGACACTGGGTTAGGGGACCCAGCCAATGTGGCGGAGGGACTAGCTGTCCCCAGCTGTGGCGCACTGGTTGTGCTACCCTGACCAGGACGAGGCCTCCGAGCCTCCTTCCTCCAGCTGTCAAGGGCCTCCTGCCTGCTGCCCCAGAGTCCTGCCAGGGTCAGAGAGTGACCTGCAGTACACAGGGCTGTCCTGCCGAGTGGGATTCTGGAAGTCTGACAGGTCCACCGATCAGAGGTACTGTCCTCAGAGAACGCAGGGGCGTTAGTGGCTGACCGATGGCTGTGGACAGATGTGCTCAGCACAGGCCCAGGATCCTGGGGAGGCCCTGCATTCAGCTCTGTGTGGGTCCTTGGCATGTGATGCCCTGTCCCCATCACTCCTCAGCCTCTGTCTCCTTTGATCCTCAACCTCCATCCTCTTCACTCCCTAGTCTTCATCCTCTTCGCTCCTCAGCCTCCATCCACTTCACTCCTCAGCCTCCGTCTCCTGCTTCCCTGCAGGATGAAGGGAAGATTCTTTGAAAACCCTGCTGGTCACACCTGGAGGGCTAGATAACACCAGCACTGTTGGAGGGTCTGACATTTACTGTCGGGACATCAGGAGCTCATAAAACGTCCTGGGTTGGGACAAGATGCCAGCTCATCAGCCCAGCTTCCTGTGAGCAGGGCTCTGGTCACCACGCCTGTGACGAGAGCTGATGGCTGGACCCACACTCAGTGTGCAGGCCATCTCAGCAGCAGGCCGGGCTGGGCTTCCCGTGGGTTCATAGGTTTCACCATGGCCGGCTGAGTTGGGGCAGGAATCAGGGAGAGGGAGCACCTCTGAAGATGCCCCAGGGGTCCCAGGCGCTGCAGGCCGGAGGGGATGATGCGTTCATGTGGGGACCGTGTCCTGTGTTGAGGTGGTGCTTGTGGTGCCTCTGCTGTCCTCAGGCGCCTGGTTACTCTGAGCTCAGCCCCTGAGGTCTCTGCAGGGCCCCAGATGCCAGGTGAGACCTGCATTCCTGGAGAGGGGACAGAGGACTCAGGGTCCCTCGTTCAGGGACAACAGAGGCGGCACGTGCTCGGGGCCAACCTGGTGACTGGTATGGTGGAGACACCTCAGGCTTTGCCTGGGGCAGCTGCTTGGGGAGCGCTGACCCACAGTGCCCTGACAGCCTGAGTGCTCAATGACCATGGCTCCCGTTCCCTGCTCTCAGTCCCCACCTCCTGCCTGAGGATGGCTTGGAACAGACCTCTCGGCACAGCAAGTGGCAGGTGCTACTCCTCATGGCAGCGCTAAGCAGAGGGCACCAAGGCCTTGCAAGACCCAGGAGGGCCCTGGGTCAGGGTCCATCAGACCTGCAGGGTTGCTAAAGCAGGACTCATGCCCCAGAAATTCCAGGGGGTGGCCGGGCAGAGGCCGGGAGGCTCCAGGTGACCAGCTCTCCCTGCTCATGCCCAGGCCCCCGGGCTGCCCGACATTCAGAGTGCCTGAGTGACGCATGACGAGCAGACTGCAGAGCGTGGACCCCTGGGTCAGGGTGGAGCGTGAGCCTGTGCACAGACAGCGAGGCTGTCCTGAGGAGTGAGTGAGGTGGACGGAGCAGGCTCTGAAGAGCTGTGGCTGGGACTTTCTGGAAGCCCCGCTTGCTGGGTGTGAGGACTGTGAAGGGCCTGAGCCCGGGTGTTGGGAGAGGAGCTGCCACAGGCCTGCGAGGCCAGGGTCAGCTGCCTGGCCGAGGAGAGTGGGTACACCACTCCTGAGGCTGGGCTGATCCCTCCTTTCCTCAGCTCTCCCGGGAGCCAGGAATGGAGTCAGGGAAGGGATGGCTGGGAGGAGCTTCCCCTCCACACGGGACCCTGAGGGCTGCACAGGGTTGGGGACACTGTGGCCTGGACTGGGTGCCCAGCATGGCCCCTGGGTGGGGGACACCCTCCCTGTGCACCAGCCTCTCTTCTGATGACCCTGGCTGTTCTCACCACGACATGGTGCAGTGTTTGTAGTGTCCAGGCTGGACACGCAAACCTGGTCTGATCCTCCAGACCCAAGTGCTGTGTCCCAGGGTGGCCCCACTCTGGGGTGGCAGGAGGGCACCTTGCTGCTGGCCCCTCCCCACCATGTCCCCCTCATGGCCAACAGGAGGCCGCCCAGGGCCGGCCATTCCTGAACACCACTGCTACCTGGCCTCAGGTGACCCTGCCAGGAAACTGACCACCACTCACAGGGGAGCTGAGCTCCTACGGCAGGGGACGCAGCACGGGGACACCACCTCCTGCAGGCTGGTTTTGTGGTCTGTGTGCTAACAGCTAGTGCTAGCCGTGGCCTTCGTGAGAGGTGCTTCCCACGACAGGGTCCTGCACTGCCCACAGCACCCCTGCAGGGAGCCGCCCCTCCCTGCCCAGCACCTGGGGACTGGGGGAGGGCACCTACCCCTCAGCCTTCTCTGTCCAGAACCCTGGAGGTGTGCACACCTGTGGACCAAGGAAGGTGGCCTGGGGACTGGGCACTGTGGCATTGAAGAGGGCACGGCCGAGTCATGTGCAGCGCTCACTATGTGCTGGGGTGGGCCAACGTGCCACCTACTGTGCCCAGGCAGGGTGGGTGCTGCCACCTGGGAGCCTACCTCTGCTGTCATTGTCCTGCTGCCCACAGGGGGCTGTCCCTCGGGCCCTGACGGGAGGCACTGAAAGGCTGCCAGCCCAGGAGAGAGGAGCAGGTGTCCAAACATGGCCTTGCATCCATGGCACAGGCACCTGGCACAGGACAGGCAGTCTCCCAGGGGTGTCCCAGGGCCCATAGAGGTCGTGCTGTGACCCAGGGTTGTACCTTGGACTCCAAGTAGCTGACCTTCACTGAACACATCGGGACGCCAGGGGCAGTTTCAAGAAGCACCTGCCCTCTGAAGGACTCCTGGCAGGTGCAGGGCGGGGCCACCTGCTGTCAGGAAGGGCAAATGCCACCTGCAGTCAGAGCTCCCCAGGGGGAGCCCACAGGGAAGCCCTGCAGTCCCCTGCCCGCTGGAGCTTGGGCCTGAAACTGCAGTGACCGAGGACACAGTGGGATGCCTGCTGGTGGCAGGCAATGACCCAGTACCCACAGCAAGGCCAGCTTGCTCTGCCCCAGCTCCAAGCAGAGGCCTCACCTCAAAGAGCTTCAGGGTTGGATCTGGTTCAGCAGTGTGAGGCCCTGGGCTCCGTCCCCAGCACCCCAAAATCCAAGCAACCCAGCAAGCATGTTCCAGCTGGAGGAGCCCGGTGGAAGGGCGGCACACAGGCATGCACAGAGGCTCACCTGGGCTGCCTCACATGCATGATCACACAAGCCAGACCCACCAGGGCACAAAGGCGAGAGGGAAGCCCTGTCCCCATGGGCTGCTCCCGGATCTTCCCTCTCCTCTCTGAGAGCTTTACTGCACAGCATTTCCCACGCTGCCTGCCCAGGTCCACTTGGATCACAGAGTTCTCTCTCTGGTGTGCAGAGGCCTGGGAAACCCAGCACCATCCTGTGCAGACCCAACACCCAGCAGCGTTCCTCCAAGGCTGCTGTATGAATTAGCAGGTCAGGGAAGAGGAGGAAATCCCCAGGGGTGGCACCATGCTGCGTTGAGGAGGCCATGAGCCTGTCCTGCAGAGTCTGGAAGGGGAGGCTGGACGGGGAGGGGTCACATCTTACCTTGGCATCCTGCTTCATGAGAAAGTCCACGAAGCCAAAGCCCCTGTGTGTGCCCATCCTGGCCATCTTCTTTGGCAACCACACCATCTTCAGCTCCCCAAAGGTGCTGGAAAAAAAAAGACAAATGGGGGTCTGAGCACCAGGGCCTGCAGAGGAGGCAGGGGCAGCAGGAGGTCCTCCACCAGCACCTCTGGGTCTGGAGACAGGTGCTCCAGGCTGGAGTGACACAGTGGGTCAGGCCCACAGGCAGCACACTCTGGGGTTGTGTCCTCTTCTACCTGTCCCTGGGCAGCAAGCAGGCCAGGCAGGGAACCGTCAACTGGGGGATGCTGATGGGAATTTTTGGTTCCACTCCAAGATGCTGCAGGCTCTGGTGCACCCATCCTCCCCTTCCTGAGAGGGAAACAATTTGCTGGGGGATCCCAGACTTGTGCATGTGTGACCAGGCCAGGGAAACCCCAGGTTTTGGCCCTGGGGTCCACTCTGCCTCCATATCCGGCTGGGAACCCCGTCCTGAGTAGGCAGGACCTGGGAGGTGCCCACGGGGCTCGGACTGGATTGACACAAGCTCCATCCCCTGTACCCTGAGTCCTTCCCTGAGTCTTCCTCTGCTGTCTGAGCCAAAGCCAGCAGAGCTCTGGAGGACACCACGCTCCTGCACAGGGATCACACAGGCAAACATGGCTGGACACCGTCACCTACTCTCCCATGAGCCGAAGCTCTGAGAGCAGCCAGGCCAAAAGGACCAGGCTTCCTCAGGCCTCCCTGGCCTTGTCATCTCGCTGCCCACCCCAGCCCCTTCCTAAGGTCCATTTATCAAATAAATATGCACAAATTGCTGCCAATAAATATTTAATGTGCTCGGCATCTGAAGAGAGGTGTTACTTGATTTGAAAATCTCCACACATGTGTGGTCTACCGGGTGCCCACCTTCCCCTGATGGTCTTGGATGCTTTGGGGCCAAAGACCGACTGGGAAAAAACAAGGCAAAGGCCATAAGCTCTCGAGAAACGACATAAGCTAAATCCGAGGCGTTAACCCGCGGTCGTGCAAGCATGACTAGGCATCTGTCAGTCCAATTTCTGGAGGCAGGACACTGTCCAATTACAGCTTTATGAATCCTCAAAATAAATCCGCACATCTCCCCGGAGCTCCGAGCAGCTCTGCCCCTCCTGGCACCTCCTCTGCGAAGATGACTAGGAATGGCACTGGCGCCTGGGCCAGCCTCCTGGGATGGGAGGAGCCAGAGCTAGCCCGTCAGTCTTCCCGCTGTGAGGAGGCTCCTGGTTCATCTGGAGGGGCCAGGGTTGGGGACAGAGGCCAGGCAGGTGGGACAAGGAGGTGAGGTTGGAGAGCAGAGGAGGCCAGCCCACAAAACCTGCTTTAATTTGCCACCTAAAGGCCAGCACATCCCATGACAGACATACCGCCTCTCACCACTTCTCCAAGTCCCTGTGCCTCTGCTGGGGGCTTGGTGGACAAGTTCTCTGGTAGGCACATTCGGAGACATGATTCTGTGGCTGCAACTTCTTCAGAAAAGGGCTGGGTCCACAGGGGTGATGTTCGTGGTGGCTATAGGCTCAGCGTCTGCTGGTGGGGAGAGAGGGCCCTGCTCCCCGGACAGCCCTGGTCTTCACTATCCCAGAACAGCCTTTCTGGACCTCCCCAAGGCTTGGCTGGCTGTGGCCCTGGACACTGTGGGGTGGATGGACATCCATTTCCCTGTTCTCCGTGGGGCTGAAGTCAGCTCTGCATCGTGGAAACCACAGCGATCTTCTCACCCTGCATCTGCAGCAAGCAGCACAGTGCCCCAGCTCTGAGGGGACACCTGTAGAGTCCAACAAACAGGCGATGGTAGCCCCAGGGGACACTGCCACTGGGGACTGATGCCTGCCCTCCCAGGCAGGGGATGCTGGGTCCATGCAGACATGTCTGTCAACAGCCCTTCCCCAGGGTACAGACAGGGACCAGCTCAGGGCGGCAGAGCTGGAGCAAGTGAGTAGCCAGGCCTGGACACTCTGCCTGCCCTTTAGCACAGCCACTTGCAGGAGGGCAGTCTCTTTTTATTGGAGGCTTGGCCAGGTTGACATGAGGCAGGAGGCCCTGTAAGCAGAGTCAGGAGAGGCTCATGTGGCCCTCATGGATGCAGAGCTGACTTCAGCCCTGGGGAAGGCAGGGGAATAGCCCCACAGTTCCAGGGACCACAGGGCAGGAGGGAGATGCCTGAGCCTTCCATCCAGTCCTGTGGAAATCTGACGGTGCCCACAGGGCCCACAGCCTTGGCCCTGTGTGGCCTTGATTTCTGCCTGGTTTCCTAGCCCTGATTTCTGACGAGCCAACCTGTGTGTGTGTATGAGCCAGAGAGGGAGGGGTGGGAAGGGGAGAAGGGAGAGGGGAGAGGGGGAGAGAGGGGCCTGTTGAGGTCACTTCCTCCTCTGCAGCACCATGGAGCTGGATGCTTCCTGGATGGTAAGTAGCCCAGGGTCTGGAGAAAGTCGAGGAGATAATGAAGACGTGGGGAGGAGCTGGGAGGAGGAGCTGGCAGAGCTGGGCATCTGTGGCCAGAGGGGGAGATACTGCGGAGCTCAGCAGGGGCTCTGAGTCCACCAGAGAACTCAGCAGGGATGGGGAGCAGGGAGTCTCAGGGAGGGAAGAGCCAGTGAAAAGCTGTGTCTGGAGGCCCTGGCAGTTGTAGGGGAGCTGCTCTGGTGAATGGGGTATGGTGGAGCTGAAGGATGGGACTGGATCCAGAAGGAACTTTCTGGCATCTGCAGACACTTTCAGAAGCACCTGGCTTCAGCACCCAGTGTCCTGAGACATCAGCACACCATCACTGCTGCCACCAAGGAGGGCCTGCCAGGGCTGGGTCTCTGAGACACACCACCTTCAGGGTGACAGCAACTGGGCATGAGAGCAACGCCAGCTCTTGGCTTACAGTTGAGAAAACCAAGGGCCCAAGAGATGACTGACGGCCACATCCACAGCCCTGGGACCTGAGGCCAGGAGCGCTCCTGTTCTGTCCTGGGTGACCCCGAACACTGGCGAGAGCATGTGGGATCATGTCAGGCCAATGCTTATGATGGCAGAGATATGGGGAGAGATTTAAGAGGAGGGAAAGAAAGACTGGGGGAGAAAACAACAAAGCTCCATGAGCTCCAGGAGATAGGCGAGATCAAAACATGGCCAGGTCACTGTGAGGTCGCTCCGATGCCAGGTCAGAAGCCCTCCCAGGGAAGTTCTGCAGGAACCCGCCTCCCAGGGTGAAGGCCAGGGTACAGGCTGGGCAGGTGGCCCGGGGGCAGGACCCAGCAGGACAGGGGCCTCCTCCCCAGGCGCTCCCCACTGTGAGGATATTGGAAACCACAAAATAACAAATATCCAAAGTTGTAAATGAGGAGGCCTCCAGGCCCTTGAACAGGCCTCCTCACCCGCGCTCACACCTCGCTCTTTCAATTTCATCACTCACCTGGATGCACCAATTACCCTGCCCCACCCCCTCTACATGCAGGGCAAGTGATTGGGGTCCTGTGATTGGTGGAAGTTCCTGGGTTTTTGACAACTGGAGTTTGTTGTCACGTTTCTAATTTCTTGTGGGATGCAAAGTGCCGGGCCATTTCAAGTCTGGTGCATGAATCCAGGTTGTACCAGGTGCCCGGCCGACTCCCTTTGCAGCTGTGCCCCTGTCCGCCCTGCAGCCCTGGCGCTGGGCACAAATGAAAAGGCCTGAATATCCCTGTGTCTCTCCCTCCTGGGGGCAGAGGTGGTCTGGGGAAGGAAGCAGAGGAGGGAGAGAGCTCTGCAGAGATACTGAGCTCTCTTCCCGCTGCTCCAGGTGGTATAATGCTTAGTGGGCAGGCGCCAGGCAGGCACCAAGCCAGGCCTCCTGCTCCCAGGACAGGAGTCCTGATCTCTCTCTGGACCTTCTGGGAGAACCAGAGGCCAGCTGAGTGATGAAACCCCTGGGGAGGGTCTCTGGGTGTCTCCTCCTCACCTGCACTCATGGCCCTGCTGAGGAAGTCTGCTGCCACCAGGGATGCAGAGCAGGAGGGGGGTGGCTGTGTCAGGGTCAGCCACAGGCTTCCTCTGTTCCCTCTAGAGGTGAGAAAAAATGGCCACACCTCTTGGCATTAAAAGCCCTTCAAATAGGCCACCACCACCAACCTCTGGCGCATCAGAGGCACTCGGGAAAATGGACTACCCTGGGACCCAATGACCTGGGTGCTGTCCACTTGGCAGGCATCCCTGCTGCAGACCCGTCAGGGCCTTGGCCATGAGCAGCGTGGAGGTTCACCTGGGGATCAAGCAGACACAGTGTTCCTCAAACTCCTCTGGCGTCAGCCCCTCCACCCAAACAAGAAAACCCATCAGCACCACTCAGGGCACTGCTGGGGAGACAGGGGAGGGAGGAGGAAGTAAGGTGGCTCCTGTGGCAGGCAGGCAGGGCACCCGGAGGTGACAGGCCTCAGTCTCTAACCTGCCAGGCACCTCACACTGGGCAGCATTTGCAGGGAGCCTGGATCTGACAGGGAGACAAGTCGCCAAAGCCCCAAAGCCCCAGAGTCTGCAGGTGGCTGCACTTGCTGCCACCTTCCTGAGGCCTGTTTTCAATCATCTGTGAAGTGGGAATCGTCACCTCACTGCGCATGGCCTCTGGTCCCTGGCACCTGTCAGGATCTGCATTAGTGGGTACTGTTGTTACAAATGCCCTTGACCCCGGGAAGATGCCCTGGTGCTGAGCAAGTGACACCTCCCAGGTCCTTCTGGTGTGAGCTGAAAAGGGGCAGCCTGGGCACAGGAGACCCCACTGGTGGGTCCTGGGGACCCCAGCAAGGAGCAAGGTAGACAGGGGACCCAGGCTCAAGGGACCAGCCTGACAAGGCAATTTCCAGGCTGTGACGGTGGAACAGTTCTCTGTCTCACATGCTTTTCCGACTATTTTTTGAGACAATGAGAAACAACTGTCCCCAGAAGTCATGCCCTGGCCTGACCTGGGGCTGAACCAGGCCTGGGAACTGCTCCCACTCCCTTCCTTTCAGTGAGACAGATGGAGACCCCTCTGGCCAGGGGCGCACATGCCGGCGGGTCCTGCCTCCGCAGAGCGAGTTGATGAGACCCACAGAGACGCCCTGCCCGCTGCTGCACGTAGGGCTGATCCCATTACAAGAAAATAAAGTGGATAATTCAGGATGATGAAATCGTCACGAGAGCGTGGCCAGGCAAAGGTGGACACTGAGACCCGTCTCAGCACCCATCAGGGTCATTGTCCACTGCCAATGTTTGGGAGGTGGAGGGACAAAAATCAAAAGAAAGGTGGAGAAAAATCCAGCTCAGGAATGCATCTGCGGCATGCCTTGTCGATTGCTCTCCTCTCCACCATACCTGGCCTCACCAGGACAATTCCAGGAACCACAAACTTCCTGAGGTCACCAGCCATGGCGATGACTGGCTCTCCCATGCCCCGCCTTGCTCTGTCCATCTCCTGTTTTTGCTGCTCCTAGAAGGACCACGGAGGCTGAGCCTCTGGCCCCCAGGACTGTTCCACATCACCCCAAGTCCAGAAACCTCTGATGCCAATTAGACTACGCCTGGGGTTGCCACTATGTAGCTGAGGTTCCAGGAATGTGGAGCCACGTGTGGGGTGAGAGAGGAAATGAGGTGAGCTCCCCCACAACAGCAGGTGGTTGCACCCAGTCTCCACCTGGCCCCGGCAGGAGGACGCCCCACCACCTCAGGCTCAGGAGGCTGGCTCAGGAGTCTGGGTCAGGAGGCTGGATCAGGAGGGACGCTCCATCTCGAGGGGCTGGTGAGCTCTGCTGGGTTCCCATTCCCGCCCCGCGCAATATGCACACAGAAAGGACTCCGTCCATCTCATATCTTTGGGACCCATTTCAATGCTCAGAATCTGAACAAGGACCTCACCTCACTGTGGATGCCAAGCCGCTCCATGTCACCTTGCACTGTTCTTCTGAACGAGATGTGGCCATCCTAACACCAAAAAGGGGCGTGAATCTTCCAAGGACCTCCATCTTCCCAACAGCAGGTGGAGGAGTTCAGAGGATGGACAGAGGAAGGGAGAGAAGTGCCATCTCAAAGGCCGTGAGCACTCAGGGAGCTCATGGGGTGTTGCAGGTTTTCTTTTCCTGGCACTGGGGTTGAACCCAGGGGGGCTCCCCCACTGATCCGCACCCCCAACCCTTTTGAGTTTTATCTAGAGACAGGGTCTCACTGAGTTGCTTAGGACCTCGCTAAATTGCTGAGGCTGGCTTTGAACTTGCAATCCTCCTGCCTCAGTCTCCTGAGTCACTGGGGTCACAGGTGTGCATTGCAGGGACCTGGAGGGACACATGTGGGCAGGCAGAGTCCTGGCAACTGGAGAGCAGAAAATTTATCTTGGGAGCCCCAACAGGAGCAGGTGCCTGCTGAGGCATGGCCCTCTCTGCAGCAGCACCAAGTGATGCACCCCAGCACCCAGATGAGTCTACAGGCGTTTTGAGGGCATCCAGGACAGGGACCCTCCAGGGACTTCCGTGTGATTCTGGGAGCCACTAGTGGTTTCAGGAACCCACTAGAACTTGGGCCAGTACCACAGTGGGGTCTGGAACAGAAACCTGGAGAGAAGGCATGGGACAAGGCCAGTCGCGCTGCCACCTCCCGTGCTCCAGTTGGCACAGGTGAGGTCACCACCTTCCCTGGGCTGGAGGAGCCCATAAGGAAGTAAAGGGCACCCACATGGGCCTGCAGGGAAGCCTGGAGCTGACCGCCCAGGTGAAGGCCTGCTTACTCCTACTTCATAAGCCTGGGCACCAATTCCTGCTCCTGGAGCAGTGGAGCTGGTAGAGGGGTCGATGGTGACAGGCAGTGTAAAACGCCAAGACGTGGTGACTGGTACTGCCCTGAGACCGGAACACATGCTCCTCCACAAGGGGTGAGGCTGCCACCAGTGCTGGATTTGCAACTGCTCGGCTCCCCACGCAGCAGGACAGTGGCCAGTGGCAGGGTGATGAACGGCCATGGCCCTGTGCCAGGAAAACTGGATTTGTAGAAACAAGTGGTTGGCCATGAGCCTTAGACTGCTGACCACTAAACCAGAACCCCGATATCGAGGTGACTGGGAAGCCTACAACCCAGGGTCACTGTATGGGGGCAGACCTCAACATGCCCACTCACACACCTGTGCTGCAGCCTGGGCGCCGTGTCCCTCAGCAGCAGGATGGGCACTGTGTGCTTCAGGGGCATCCCCACTGAAAGGTTGCTGTTTTCCGCAGGGACAGAGACCTAACAGCGGAAGGTGGCAATGTCATTCGTGGGGGAACCTGTCTTTCAGGGGCGGTAGGCAAGATGGAGTGTGACTGCAGGGCTGTGTGCACCCAGGGCCAGGGCCACACACCTTGCCCTGGCCAGAAGGCCTGCCCACGAGGCCTGCCCGTGGAGGCCACGCACAGCTGTCTGTGTGAGGGGAGCCAGGCAGCAGGGAGGGTGCCTACCAGTGCCTATGCATAGGACACGCACCTATGCCACCTGCTTCAGGCTCCTCCCCAGCACCGCCCAAGTCGCTTCCACCCTGGGTTCTGTCCTATGTATTTACAGTCTGTCTCCTCTGGACTACCAAATGGCCAGCAACCCTAACAGAGCCAATGGCATCTGGCATGTGGCAGGTACACAGTGATGAACATCTGTCAGCAGGGACAGGTGGAGTTACCAATGGCCATTCATCTCTGCCTGGCTTCTGCTCCTGGCCCTCTCAGGCCCAGGTCCTCAATACCAGACACAGGCTTGGGATGTGGGAGGTGCACCTGCCTAGTGCCTGTGCCCTGCATGGGGCACTGAGTGTTCTGCCGGGCTCCTTGGGGACATGTCCATGGGGACATGACGGGAGGTCTCCTCCGAGGTCAGGCTGTGTCCAGTCTATCAGCTGGTGAAGTTCCCTGGCTTCCTTCCCACTTTGTGCCTCTCTGAGTGAGTAACTGCGTTGTGCCCTTGAACTCACTCCTCAGTGGAGCCAGAGCTGCCAGTCACTGGGAAGCTGCCAGGTGAGTGTCAGGGGCAATGGAGACGAAGACAGATGTGGAGGCAGCTTCTGAAGGGCTCAGGCTTCTCGAGGCTTCTTCCAATAGCTGCTATTAGGAGGAGCACTCCAGACCCCAGGACTCTGGAAGCCCCACTTTGAGGCCCCCACCCCATCACGTGAGCCCCCAATAGCCACCTGGCTCTACCCATGGCTGGGAAAGGCTCACAGCCTCTGTATCTTGGTGGCAAGACCCAGGACTGAGGTGGCAGTTTGGAGGTGGCCACTTTTCCGGTCCCATGGGGTGCAGCCTGGGGTGCATCTCCATAACTGGGAGGCCTGGACCCCTGAATTTCCAAAGAGCACCGGCCTACTGTTGACCCAGCGATCAAGGATCACTGGAGGGAAGGCCCAGAGGCCCTACTGGGCACTAGGGAGGCAGCCAGCAGGCAGCGGTGATTCATGCCGCTGAGCCTGCCAACAGCAGCATGCGCAGGGCAGCCCACCCTAGCAGGAACCATTGTTATTTTTAAAAGTCTGGGGAGAAAAACAACAATAAAAAAACAGAGCTCGGGATGGCTGGTGTGCCAGGAAATGCTGAGATGGATTTGGAGGATGGGCCATTTGTTGGGGCCAGACCAACCGACACGGGACTCAAATCAAATGTGCCAGGGCAAGAGGGGCCCAGCCAGGATGGTCTTGGCAGCTGAGAGCCAGGGCTTCTCTGCCCAGGCTGGTGGCCATCTGCATCATGGGGCAGGGAGGTGGATCTGGGACTTCAGGGCTGCAGCAGTGGCTGAGAGTTCCAGCAGGACAACCAGGGTGGGGCCACCACTGACCCCAAGCCAGCCAGTTCCAGGGCACCACTTGCAGAGCTGTGGGGGAGGAAATGGTGGTGGCTCTGGGGGGCACTGAGCCCTGACCGTGTGCTGTCCACAGCTGTTGGTGCTGGCTGGCAACGATGAGAGAGAAAGAAGAGCCAATTCTTTCAGACCAGAGTTGGCAAACCGTGGCCACGTATGACCCACTGAACACTCTGGATACATGAACTTTACCGGATCCTCGTCTGTCTGTGACTGCTTTGAGCTGTGGTGGCAGAGCTTCTGGCCACCAAGCCCAGTGCTTGCTCTCGGCTTCTGCAGGTACTGCCCACTGGCTCTAGCTCACCTCTACCCTGCCCACACCTGGCACTCACCGTGCCTGCCCACACACTGCGTCCTGGCCTACCCCCCTTAAACCAGGCGTCTCTGCCTCCTTGCCCCCTGTTGGTGTGCTCTCTTTCCTCAGGGGCTCATGGGGCGCAGAGGAGAGGCAGCCCTTAGGGAGGCCCATGGCCAGCCTCCTCAGTCCTCTTGGCCTCTCCCTCCCAGTGCACAGTTTACCTGAGGATCTTAATGAGCACACAGCTGAGATTTAGCCTGGCACTGCCCGCAGCCTTCCCCAGCCAGCTTTTCTCCACAGTGAAGGGGAGAGGTACACCACCCTGGCCTTGGCCTGTGAGTGGCCAGGCAGGGTTCAGAATGAGGGGCCTTCTCCTGGCCACACTCTCACATGCATGCCCCGGGGGGAGGCCCTCCAGGAAACTGCTTTCCAGAGAGACCAAGTGAAAAGAAAACAAAATCCAGGCACCAGAAAGTCACCAAGGGGTGGGGGGGGCAGGGATGACTCAGGAGGGGGCTCCCCCACTGTGTGAGGACACACTTGTACCTGTGTGCAGCACTGAGGGCCAGCATCATGCGCTGCCCTCTGGCCACCTTGGGCCCTGGCCTGGGCACAGTGTTGTGAGAGGTCCCTCCCTCCCATCCCACCAGTACTCTGCCCTCCTGCTGGAGCTAGGTCAGTCCAGAGCAGGGCAGGTTGGGGCAGGCCTTGGGTCACTCCTGGGCTGAGTGCCAGGCACAGACTGGGGACCTTCTGTGTGGCATCTGGGCATTCCTCAGACGTCACGCACAGTGGTGGCCTGCACACACCATGTGGGACCTCACCCTGCCCTGCTCTCTGTGCACCCTGGGGTTGCCTGCCAGGAAGCAGCCTGTGCCCTCAGGCTCTGGTCTGAGAGAACCCAGTCAGAGGACACTCAGCACTTGCTCCAAGGCCCTGGCTGCTTTGCAACTAGTTCACCACTTCTGCGAAAACCCACCTATCTTATGCCATTTTTAAAGAGGAAAAGGTCCATGGAAGCCCCAAGCACTGCCCCTTCCACCAGGGTGGAGTGTTAGTTTGTTTCTTCCTCCTATGGGAGCACAGCGAGTGGTCGGGGTCCTGCCTGATCCGAGAACCACAGGCCCCGGAACCGCTGCCTGCCCTTCTTCCTTAGGATGCCAGGGGGCCCAGGCCACACCCAGCACGCCCACCAGGAGCTCTGCCTGGCCTAAGTTTTCTGGCGTGGATTCCGAGCACCCCCCACATGACGGCATTTGCCTGGCACCCTGGTCCCTGGGCAGGGTGACACGGCGACTCCCACAGGAAAGGCTGGTGGCTGAGCAGAGAGGCTGGGTACTTCCTCCCAGTGACCTCCTGCTCTGGGGTTCCCAACAGTGCCTCTGTGGTGATGGCAGCTCTGACACCCACTCCAGCCCCTCCCTCAGGTCCCAAGGATAGTGACAAAGGCTACCAAATAAAGTACAAGAGACCCAACTAAGAATGGCCGTCTGACAAAAGTCCCACAGGGAGGGTGGACAGTGCATGGGGCCCTGTGGCTGCTGGCCTCTGGGTGCCTGGGTGTGTCTCCGAGGCTCGCCCTGCCCACACCCATATGGATTCCACCCACCTGAGCGTCTGGCACCCCAGCCGAGTCCCCGACAAGCAGGCGGCTCCTCTGCGCCCTTGCTGGGAGCACCCTGCCACCTGAAGTTGTCCTCACAAGGCTTTGTGCCCAAGTGAGCAGGAGGGCACAGTGACTGCTGCCACACTCACCCAGGGATGGCCACCAACAAGGTTCCCCACCTGGCCTCTAGAGGTGTCAGGTCAAAGTTGTGTCCTGGATCACCCTCCCTACCTGCTGTGGCCTAGCAACACTGCGATGAGCCTGCACCCTGTGACTATGTTCCTGTCCTCACTTGTATGCCAGCGCTGTGACAGGAGGGCCACCAACGCATCCCCCGGGGCCCTGCCGTGGGCTCAGGAGTCCAAGAAATGAACAAAAGAGGGTGAAATGCAGGAGTGCAGAAAGATGGCCCACTCTGCCTCACCCCTTTCTAAAGTCTCTGCCCTCCTCAAGTGTCACTGGTCTGTACGTGCCAGCGGGCTGCAGGCCTGTCCACGTGTGCACCCCCATCATATGCCTACCACCTGGACCCCATCTGCCTCGTCACCCAAGGCTGGTGCCCAGGGGCCGTGATGGGCCATGGTGGCAGAGGGGCTCCCCAGGGCACCTGTTCAGATCCCCGGCCCCGATTGTGACTTCTCTCAAGCAAGGTGCCCCAGGGCTGCAGTAGCAGGGAGAGTGAATGAAGTCCAGGCAGGAACAGTTGCCATGATATGGCCTCATGGTGCTTCAGTCCCAGAGCTCTGCTGCCTTGGAATAACTGAACGCTCTGTCACAGGAAGGGAGGAAGAGCATCGTGTGGCCTGATGTCCCCATCTCCAGAAAAAAATGATTATGTTCCCGTGGCCAGAGGAGGCCCCAGTCAGGGACGGGGAAGAGCAAGCCCCAGGTGTAAAAGCCTGCCTCGCCAACTCTGGGAGGGAAACAGGTGGATCAGAGAAGCTGCAGGAACATCCACTGGGAACCCAGCCTTCCTCTGGTCACCAGATCCTTTCCTTGAAGGGACAGCCTGTGAGAGCCTGTGGCTGGCACCCCTGCCCCAGCCCTGCGTGGAGGAAGACAGACGGGAGGGAAAATGCTGTGTCCACTGCTCAAACGGTTCAGGGTGGTGTGGGTGGGGAAGGGAGCTCTGGCCACGACCCCAGAGCCCTGGGTGAGAGGCTGCAGCTTCTCCGGGCTGGGGTGAGCCCGTGTCCTCCACAAGGCACTGTGGCTCTGCCCCACCAGCTCCTGGGGGTGTGTGTGGAGGTGGGCAGGCTCTTTGGGAGGCCCACTGTCCTGTGCAGCACCACATGTGGCCACGCTACCTACTGGGAGGCTTGTGGTTGGCATGTCCTGTGTCACTCCCAGCAGCTGGGCCCTCCCACTCCAGTGACCATCTCAGAACCCTCCAGGCCCCAACTGGCCTGTCACAGACACCCGGTGGCCTCTGTCCTCTGGGAGCTACATCTCAGATCTACTGGGGAATCCGCTCTCCCATCTCAGGGAACAGAGCTGGCAGGTGGCAGGAGCAGCCAGCGCAAGCCTCCTCCAGGAGCCCCCAGGACGTGCCCAGCTCTCCACGCCCACCTGATGTTCACAGCTTCCATCTGAAACCTGGCTCTGATGCCCTGACCTGGAGCAGGCTGCTGACCCCAAAGGTCCTGGCCACTCCACGGCGGTGCAGGACGGCAGACAGCAGAACACCCCAATTCCTGCTAACTCTGTTCTGGCAACACTCTTCCTCCTTAGAGGTAAAGAATTGGCACCTTCTAAAAGAGCTCCAGGTGCATCTAGAAGGAGTCTCAGGACGAAGGTCTGCAGGGCTGATCAGCACCCCAGGGATGAGAAGGCACTGGGACTGGGAACAATGGAGGAAGTAGGGAGGGGAGATCTGATGCTGGGTGGGTGCCAGGAGCATGTCGGGTTACCTGGGCCCCCTGGAACTCTCACCAAGCCCCCAGCCCTCTGACATCTCAGGAGAAGCATGTGCCTACTATCAAATGCAGCTCCCGGAAGAACCTCAGACATCCCCAGGTTACACCCTGGGACCACACTAAGGATCCCAATACGGGGGTCCAAGACCCACTGTACTCTTGCCTGAGACCTCTGGGGAGTCACACACCCTACCAATGCAGTGCCCTTTGTCACTGGGCAGGGAGTCAGGTGGAACATGAAGTCCTTGAAAAACGCTAAGCCTAAACATTTTTTTGGAAAAGGCAAAAGGAAATGGGGGGAGGTGAGGGGAGGAAGAGCGAGCAAGATCTTCACAGGTCAGAAATGCTAAAGGCGAGGCATCCTCGCTGAAGAAGATGCTGCCCAGAAACCCAGAGGCTTCAAGGAGGCACCAAGGCTGCTAAAGCAACGCACGGTGGCAGAATGTGACCAAATGACCCTGGTATTCTGGACTGAGTGAGCCTAGAAGGGGGTGGCCAGCCCTGGTGGGAAGCAGGACAGGGTGACTGTCCAGCTCAGGCAGTGCCCCCAGGAGAGTGGGCCACACAGGGAGGGGAGCAGCCAGGCCTAACCAGCTGAGCTGCCACAGGAGGGTGAGAAGAAGGTTCCCTCAGAACCTGGTCCCCGTGTCTGTGGTGTGCACACCACCACTTCACTGTCCAGGGCTCACCTGGGCAAAGCCACATCTCTCGGCTCTCCCAACAGATACACAAGGCAGGTGCAAGTTTGCCCAAGGTCAAGATCAGGAGAGTGGCAGAGCCGCCCTCCAAACAGCCTGCCTGATCCCGACCTCAAGTCCTCAACCACAAGGACGGTGCTGAGTGGGGCTGGTGGGCATCAGTGCTCCCACTCACCCCCGAGGAGATAAAGCACATCCTGGTGGATAAGAGACAGGGCCATGCCCAAGAGGGCTGAGCAGGGATTTGAATGCAGGGCTGTCTGGTCTGAGTCTCTGCCCTCCCCAGGATGCCATCCTGCTGTCTACAGGTCAGATGTGGGAACCTGCATGTCACTGCTCTGGGTGGCTCTGGTCCAGCTGGGTCCTGAGCACACCTGGCCAGTGCTCACCAAAGCAGCTACCTCAGAACTCTCCCTCCTCTCCCTTGCACGGGAGAGAACCCGCATCCATAGGAGGTGGTGTGAGATGCAGGACAGGAAGTAAGCCCCACAGAGGTTCTCCAGGTGGGCATGAGCTCTCAGACACCATGCAGGCTTGGAGCAAATGCAGAGCAACCACGGAGCACGGCCAGGTAGACAGGCAGGCCTGGGACTGTTGCTATGAGGGACACTGGAAGCCATCACACAGCAGGGAGGCTGACTCGGCTCAAGGTCGTGGAGGCTCCTGTCTGAGGCTGGGCAGACCCGTTGCTTTTGGGCGACATGCGAGGTGGACAGAGCCAGTTGTCCCACAGGGAAGCAGTCAAGAGAGAACAGGATCCCATGGTCCCCTTGGAGGGCACGCCCCCCATGGTCTAAGACCTCACACGAGGACCTGCCTCTTAAAGTTTCCATCACCTTGCTGCGCTGTGGCCTGGGGACCAGGCCTTAACACAGGGAACTTTGGGGACATGTCAGATCTGAGCCACAGCACTCATTTTTATTATACACCTACTAGGTGCTGGCACAGTGCTGGGTCATGATGGTAAAGAGGACAGACACGTCACCACTCTTGGTGGAACCCACGGCCTGGTGTTTTGCATCGGCAGCTCACGTTTTCACGGAGGCGGTGTGGAAAGGAAGCAGGCGAGCTGCAGAAGTCCACTGGCAGCAGTGGCCAGTCTGCAGCTAGGACATGTCCTCCCCAAGCTGAGCCACAGGGACAGGACTCTCCCACAGGGATGGATGACAGACACCGGGCGTGGGACCCCTGAGCAACCCTGGGCTGCAGCTGGAGGAAGCAGTGGAACTCACGGCTTGAACATGGAGAAACAGGCACTGTGTGTTTGCCTGTGTTTGTCCACAGACATGCACACACTGCACACGTGTACACACAGGGACTTGTCTCCCCTGGGGTTGTCTGTGAAGAGGGTCCAGTTCTCAATAAGGGTGATTCTTCCCCTGTCCCCTCTCCAGCCCTCAGAACACCTGGCATGTTTTTGGTCATCAGGACTCAGTAAGAGGTGCCAGTGACATTCAGAGGACAGAGGCCAGGCCTGTTGCACCACATTCTACCACATGAAGGACAGTTCTGTCACCAGGCACCACTGGGTCCACGCGGGCACTGAGACACTTCACCCAGTACCCCGGCAGCAGGTTTCTTCTGACTGGAAGAATGAACTCAAGGAAGTGCTTTAAAAAGTAGAGTCACGGTGCCCAACTGGAGACACGCTTGATCTTGAAGGCCCCACAGGCCAGAAGGGAGGACTTCAGCCACTACACATGTGCACTAGGAGGGTTTATAACCTGTTGAATAAGATAACCCGAGTCCACACTGAGAAATAAGAAAACAAATGCTGTGTGTGTGTGCATGTGTGTGCGTGTGTATGTGCCCAGGCCGCAGGTGTGTGGCATGGAGAACAGCCCCTCCTGGGAGCAGAGCAGTGGCTCGGCAGTGAGGGGAACTGTGGAACGACCACTGCCCTCGGCAGTCAGTCTGGTGATGCGGGATTCGGACAAGAACCACCAGCAGACACTCACACTGAGGAAGTGTTCCAGGCAGGCAGGGAGTTCTCCAGAGTCTCAAAGTGCCCTCCAAGAGGGTCCCTAATGGCAAAATGAGGGACAGCAACTTAGTGGAGAAACCTGCCCTGCACAGCTCATGGGAAGATGGAAGATGACACCGTCATCAGCGGGCAAGCCAGCGTGTGGCCCAAGAGTCACCACCCACCAAGACCAGACTATGGATGAGACAGTGGACAGCACTTCTTGAGAGTGTCAGGGTCATGATGCAGACCCTGCAAAGAGGGTCTGGTTCTCAGACCCTCAGAAATACCAACTGAGGTTTCCAGAATGCAAGGGTACTGCACAGACAGGCTTCCCATGAGACACCTCATGGGATTTGCCTCTCGTTTTGTAAAGAAGATATTTTCTGGATAATGGGCAAAATTCTGAGGAAGGTCTGCAGGTAAGATGATAATACTGGATTGAAACTGCTGGGTTCTCACGATGGAACTGTGGGTTGAAAAAAGTCTTTTTTAAAAAACAAAAATTCTTCAATAGTTAGGGGTGAAGAAGCACCAAATTTACCCCCACATAGCAGGTCTTGGCTCCATGGTTCAGAAGAACCCAGCATGTGTGTGCGAAAACACAGAACAGGAAGACAGGCACATTTGGGGCCAGACATGGCTTCTTAGTTTTCTTTGCAACTTTTCTCTTTTTGGGGATTTTAAAAAATATTTACCACCAAATGTTCTGTCACCACCCCTGGCTCTGCCATTTGAACCTGGGACAGACCTGGGCACATTCAGGTTGGCTCAGAGTCCTTCAGGGGTTTTAAATATCAAAAGCACCTCATGAAGAGCCACACCGAGGCCTTGCTGTCCCCAACACCGAAAGTTCCGAGCAGAACACCAGGGCCTTGCAGGGGCAGTTCCCCAGGCGTTGGCACGTTTGCTTGTTTTGCCAAAGATCTGTCCTTGTCTCAGGCCAGGCACAACCACCACGCTCCTCTGATGGAGGCCCAGGGCCACTGGAGAGACCCATGGGGTGGCTTTGACACCAGCTTCTGAGGTGAGGGACTCTGTTGTGCTCCTCTGCTTCTTTGTTGATGCTTTCTGGGTGCCTACCATGTGTGCCTACTATGTGCCAAGCTCTGGTCTAGCGGTGGAGGAAACAGAAATGAGAGGCGGAGCCTCTTCTGCAGGGAGGCTCACAGGGGAGGAGCTGGTCCCTCAGACTCTTCTTCAGGGCCAGTGGGAGGTCAGTGCAGTGTGCAGGTTCCCACAGCGGTAGGCTGTGCGAGGAGTGCTATCTCTTGTGGTGGCTTCACTCTGGAGGGGACCTGGGAAGAGAGCATGAAGCCTGGGAAGGAGGGGACAGGAGGGTATCAGTATCAGGAAAAGATGGTTCCAGGCACAGGGAAGAGGTAACTCAGGGGCACTGGTGGCCAGGATGCCAAGTGGCTGAGGTGTCCTTAATGATCGGAGTGGAGAGGAATGAGCATTACACAGGGCCACAAGGCCCTAGGGACAAAGGTGACTAGCATGGGAACATGTAGGGTTCAGGGAGAAAGCCTGGTTCCTCAGAGAATCCTGACTCTGCACTCAAAGAGAAGGGAGCTTCACCCAGACCCAACCACCGCTGGCGCTGCACTGCCCTGCTTAGGTATGACCAGCAATGACAATGGCTTTATGGTTTTAAATGGCTGGGGAGAATCCTGAGAATAATATTTCATGACACAGAAAATGACAGAATATTCCATCACATCCTGAAAATAAAGAATGACTGGAACAGCCCAGGCCACTTGTTCACCTCTGTCTCCAGTTCTGCTCAGCAGGACAGACAGACTGTTCCACCTACAAAGTGGGCTCCTCACACCTGCCCTACAGGGAGCAGCACCTCACCAGTGGCTGCAAAACTAAATGCACAGTCAGCTGTGTGCAGAGTGCTTAAGGATGCCAACAACGTAGGCTCTAATTTAGCTGATCTGAGTGGCACCTGGGCCCCAAGTTTTTAAAAGCCCCTGAGTCCATCCGGATCTGCAGCCAGGCTCTGAAGGAGGCTGGGGGTTGCGGGGGCACACAGAAGGCTACTGCACTGAGATTTGGGGTCAGGGCCTTTACCATTATGCCAGGTGCCTTCTATAAAACCTTAAAAATTAAAGAAGTTTGTTTGAAATGACATTATATCACCAGTCTGCTCAATGACATGACAAGTAGCATCCTGAAGCAGCAGCACTGTGTCAGTTCAAGCATATCTGCCTCTGCTGCGCATCACTAGACTGTAGCCCAAACCCAGCTAGGCTTTAAACCTTGATCTACCTTGTCCTGTCCCGGTGGCTGTCAAGCTTTTCAGCATGCACATGGGTTTAAGTTCTTCCAGGTATGATACTGTCATGATTTCCTCATGCTGACGCCTCATCTTTTCAAAGGTTCCTCATGTGCACAGGATTGTCAAGGGACACATGAGGAGCAGGCACACAGGAATCAACGCCCCATTGGACAGATAAGCAAACAGGTTCCAGGAGATCCGTGACCAGCAGGGACTCCACCTTCCCCTTCTTCAGCTGCAGGAACAGCACATCTGAAAGCTCCTCTTCTATGCCCTTCCTCTAAGTGGAGGCAAACTTCCACCTGGTGGAACCATCACTCGAACATCAAAAGGAATGCATGGGAGTTTAGCAAGGCATTTGGCACAGGGTCATCCCGGAAAAAAAAAAATACACAGTGGATGGTCTTCCTGGTGGCACCACCTGGTGGGATCTGTGGGGCCATTTTTGGTGACTGCAATGACCAGGAGTACTACTGGATTTACTGGGCAGCAACCTCCCCTGTGAGATGCCCTGAGGCTCCTGCCCATGCCATCCACACACTGCTTAGGACACTGGAGGCTCTGAGATCACTGCTGCCTCTGTCACTGACTAGGACTCTTCCTCACAGACCTGAGGATCAACCTCAGCTGTCCTGCTCATTGAGGGACATTCACCCTAGAGGCAGGCAGCACCCATGTCCTGACAATCCTATGTGACTCTAGACCATTGCCATGTGTGCCCTGACAAGACAAGGGTCCCTGGTTGACTGCTGCATCCCGAGACCACTGCCCTCTTCAGTGCTCTGGTACCGACATGCAGGGAAGATCCAGGCCCAATGTCCAACACAGGAGGGGGAGTCAGACCCATGGTGGAAGGCTGAGCTGCTCTGGGAATTACTGGGTGGAAATGAGAGCAAAACATGGCCTCTCTCCCGTGGTGCACGATGATGACATTCTCTAGCTCTCTGTGCATTTGAGAGCACCCCACGGGTCCTCCATTTAAGGCAGAGTGTGCCTGCTTCCTCGTCACCAAACATCTGCCTCTGGTGCCACTGAGTTTTTTTCATACTTCAAAACAAAATGAAACCAACCAAATAACCAAGGAATTTCAAGTGCTTAAGTGAAATGCAGCAATTCCCAGCCTTCCTCAGACCCCTGTCCAGATGCACAACTTCTGAACAAACGCATGGGTAACGGCTTATACTATGATAGAGACAGTTCTTCAAGGAAGGAGGGGAAGAGGGGCATCTGGTTGCACTTCAATTAGGCAGAGGGGGAGAGAGAGGAGTGGGGAGGAGGGAGAGAGAAGGAGGGGCTCTCACCGATGAGGGCATCCGGCTCTTGGGTTCTGTGCCACTGATCAGAGCACCTGGCTCCTGCATCTGAGCTCCTTCTCCAGTGCCTCGCTCCCACCATGGGGGCTGCAGCCATGCAGCCGGGAGCCGGGAGCGGTCACCTTGCTAATTCAGTAAATGAACTCTGACAAGCCTAAATGGTTGTTTGGATGGATCCTCTCTCCTCCCACCTCTCTGGCTTCCTGGAACCTCAAATAAAATAAATTAAATAAATCACAAGACACCATCTGGTCTTTTACAGTTGCCTTCTCCAGAAGGAGTCAGAAAAATGCTAATGACGCCAGGGCTGAGGGGACCAGGGCTGTAGGCCTGGCGGTCTGGAGGCTCTTTTCTCTTCCCCCAACCCTGCACATCCCTGTGCCTCCCTGGACAGGGTGGGCTGGGCATGACCGTTATTCCACAGGCTACCACAAGGGTCTTCAGCCAGTTGGAGGTTATGGCAGCTGCTTGCACCTTGCTGACAGCTGCTGTCAAAAATTCTCACAAGCAGCAGCTTGATAATAACTTGATAATGAGATACAAATGAGTGACTCCTTGCGAGTGGGATGTGCAGCTGTTCCCCAGCACACTGACTCTGAGCATGGCGGGGACACCTGGGGATGCTGGAGAAAAGTTACAGTGACCATGGGGACACTAGCGGAAAACACAAAAACTAACCAGCCACACTCAGAGGATTCTGCCAGGAAGTTGCCTTGTATCTTGAAGGGGGGCCCCAGGACTTGGGGGTGGTCCGAGGTCATCCCTGAGGGGATGCAGCCACTCCAAGATGTGGCAGCTGAGATGGCGTCTCCCCCAGGAAACAGCTGTGGGGTGACTTGCTGTGCACCACTTGGGAGGCTGCTTCCCAGGACACCCCTGTCTCTGCATGCCCCTCCCATCACCACTGTGGGCTGCTGGCTATTTTTGTCAAGCTGACTGTTTTCCAAAAACTTGAGCTGTTTCTCCCACAGGGAAGTCAACATTAGCACGACTTGTTCAGAAAGGCACAAAGAAGGCCCAGGGAGTACAGAGAAACCAGAACCAGCATCAGCACTTCTCCACAGTTCCCCAGATGGAGGGGGCTGGGCTGCAGGCACAGGAGACTGGAGAGGAAGGGACGGCAGCAGTGTTCAGTCACCTGAGGGCACAGTCCTCAGCAAATGGCAGAGAACACCCTCACCATGCAGAGGTTAGGGGACATTAAAAAACAAATTCACTGAAGCTTTTGTCCTTTGATATATAAACTCTTTGGACTGAAGCTGCCATTTGGTTATATTGAGAAGTCAAGGTGGCAGCTCAGGCCAGGGTGGGACTTTATGTCAATTTCAGGCAGCAGAGTGCAACTGCCCTAGGCTCCTGGTCCACACCTTTGCAATTCCTGCCTCCTTCCCTCTCCTTTCCCTGAAGAGGTGTCTGCACCTCCGCTTCTGGGTCGGGTCAGCATTCAGCCTGTTTGGTTTGCGTGTGACAGTGTGCATGCTGAGTGACCAGGCCCATGATGCTGCCTCCATTTTCCACAGTGAAGTCCCCTAAAGGACGCAGCAGCCCAAAGAGCTGAACTAAAGGTGGAAGGGCCAGAGTCCTGCTGCAACCCATGGACAAGGGACCTCGCCTCCTGAGCTGTGGAACACAGGCTGGAACCTGGCCGGATTTTCACATAACCAGCGGGGAGACCTTAACGAGTCACATCTCCTCTCCATTTGCTGTCTCCCATCTGTGAGGTGGTGACACTATTCCCTGCCCCCAAGGGAGGCAGGTGGATGGGGAAGACGTGCGCTGTGCCTGCTGGGTGGGGCTCAGGGTAGCACATGGTCCTCCATCAATTTCCCAAACACAGTGCTGTGAGGTTAGTCTTAGGAGCAGGACAAGAACTGCTGAGAGCAGACCTGACTTGCTAACAGGGAGACTCCAAGGGGTGCCGTCAGCAAAAAACTTCTGAAACTACAGTATCCCACACTGGATGCATGAAAGGCCACTGGATGCTGGAAGGGGCTGGCGCTGGACACCAGGGCTGTGCGGCTGGGGAAAACACAAAGCCTGCTGGGTCCTGAACCTGCACCACAGCACCCAGGGCACAGCCACGCCCAGGTCACTGTCCAGTTTGGAAGACGCATTCCTCCTCATGGTGCTAACGCAGCGTCCCTCCTCAGGGGTGCCCTTCCTGCCCATCAGCTGCTGCCACGAGTGCACAGCATGCTCATCTGGTGGTCACACCCCTGCCACCTGTGCTTACTGCCTTCCCTCAGGCCAGCGGAAGCCCCTCCCTCAGCATCCTGGTCTGTGGAGCCCCCCGGCCCTCTGGCACCCTTCTGTCACCCCACCAGGAATGACATCCCTCCCTGGGAGTGCCTCAAGGCCTTGGCCTTCACCTTTCCCTGTGGTCAACAGCCCTGCAGCACAACCTTGGCAGGTACAAAGGCCTCCACACTTCCAATGATCTCCCCAGGGTGAAACTCTGGAAGCAGGGTGATGGACTGGAGGAAGGGGCTCCATCTGTGCAGGTATGGGTGCTCACTGTCCTCACTCCTGGGCAGCTCTGAGTTGAAGCCACAGGTTTTCTCATCTCTCTGGGAGGTTTCATTGTTGGATCTCAGACATTTGTGTCTCAAGACCACAGTAAGTTCTCCAAGAGCCTTTTAACTTCTAAGTAAGGGGCAGTGTAAAGATCTTCATCTTTGAGGAGCAGGACTCTACTAGAACATTCTTTGCATATCCTTTGTTCCTTCTGAGGTTCATAATTCAGAATAAAACAGAATATGCTGGGTGGGGTAGGGCTGACCAGTTCCCAGAAGAGCAGGGGTCTGCCACCTGGGGTAACGTGGCCAGGTCTGGGGATGCTGGGACTGTGACGGTGGGTGCCTGCTCCTGGTGTCATAGGACAGGAATACTGCTCAGCCCTCTACCACACCCAGGACAGTCCTGTACGACAAAGAATCATGTAGACCCAGATGTCAACAGCACCAAGGGGAGGACTGTTCCAGAGTGTTCTTTCTTGCTTCTACTTTAAGCGGCCCAGGGTGGTATTAGCTTTGCAGTCAGGCACAAGGCTGCATGATTTTGTGTGGGTGTGGTGTCAATGAGAAACTCTGGATCTTTTCCTTTCATTGACGAGGACATGAAACATCTCCACTCCAATCGTGAACAATCCAAGGGAGACAAGAGTCTTGCTCAAGTCCCCAGAATTCTCCAAATGTGCCTCTGCGTTGCCTGCACAATCGCCCACCCTAACACATACCACCACCATCTCTGGTCTGAATGGCTAGGTCAATGCCAATGGAGAAGGGCAGAGTAGGACTCAGCACCTGTGACAGGTCTGTCATTGGGTCTGTTCACTCGTATGGACAGTTTTAAACTTTGTAACAACTCCATGAGGATCTGATTGGCACTCTGCCATTTAGATGACAGAACTGAGACCACAGGTGGTAAGGGTGACCTTATGTAACTTTCCCCAGGTCCCATGACTCAGAAGTGGGAAGTCTGTACTCCTATCCAGGCCACCTGGCCCCAGAACCAGCTCTGATGCTATGCTGACCTCGCCCATGCCCTCTTTCTTCCTGTGTGGCCTCTTTGTGCCCCTTCTCCATTCAGTGCCAGAGTAATCTGGCAAAAGTGCAAATGGACCCCATTCAGGTCACATCCCTGCATACAACCCTCTGGTGGTTACTCCTGCACAGTGACCTCTGACCTCACCTTGGCACCTGCTGCTTTCACCCTGGTCCTCCTGAGGTCTCTGCTCTGCTGGGTTCTGCGTGGAGGCCCTTCCTCTGCCCTGCTCCCCCTAGACCTGCCTCCTCCTCAGACCTCATCTCCCATTTGGCAGACCTCCTGGCCCAGTTCTCTCCTGCTCAGCCTCCTACGCCCTCTATTTATGTCCCTGTGCATGATCTCAATTTGTTAATCTACTGACTTCCCTGCAAGTGAGCCATCTCCCCACTTTGTGAACACTGAAAGGGGGTGGGACTGGCGCCCCTCTGTGTCTGATCCCAGGAAATGCAGCACACTGCTTGGTCCACAGTAGGTGGTAATAAAAAAATCATTTCTCATTTCCATTTTACAGATTGGAAAGTTGAGGTAGAGGAAGGTTGAGCCACTCCACTACGCACATACACAAAGTTCAGATGTGCGTGTGTGTTTTGCAGGGGACAGGGCTTGAACAGTCCGCCTGAAATGGGCATCCAACCTTGTAGATCTTCAGTAAAACCATGGGTTGGAAGGGTTTGGGGCAGAGCCACAAGACAGAAGGGCACAGGGGCAAGCTAAGTGAGGACATAAAAAATGGGTGCTGAATTTGCAGCTTGGAGAAGAACTGGTGGGAGAGGTGTGTAGGGGAGATTTTGTACTGCTGCCTAAACCCTTCCTACCACCAGGCATTACATCCCTGGTGAGGTCTGAGCTGAAGAAAGAGGGTGGCTCAGGGCAGCCCCAGGGTGGGGAAATTTGAGAACACATTCTCCTAAGTGTTTGATCAACAAAATCTAGCTAAAATCCCTACCAGGGTATAAGTGATTCTTCTGAGAGGCCCTGGAACCCCCAGGCCCCTCTCATCCCCTCCCATCTCCCTTGCCAGAGCCCAGATGCAAAGCTGGCCCTGGATTATCTCCATTTCCATATGGAGCCTGTTCCATGCATGGTCAGTCATTTCGTTCTCAACTTTGCAGCAAGAGGAGCTGAAGTCACTGGGAAATCAGTCATTCAGCCTGCCTCACCTGTGTGTGTGTTAATCTACTGACTTCCCTGCAAGTGAGTCATCTCCCCACTTTGTGAACACTGAAAGGGGGTGGGACTGGTGCCCCTCTGTGTCTGTCCCAGGAAACACAGCACAATTCTGGGTCCACAGTAAGTGGTAACCAAACTGTGTGTATGTAAATACAGAGGCCTGGAATCCAGTCTCCTTTGTTATTTACCACATTGGGTCAGGCCTGGGCCTGCCTCACAGGAACTGCTTTCCCTGAAATTTGCTGCAACTTTTGATTTTAAAGAGAAAAGAATGCATTCATCTATGAATATGTTTTGCATGGACTGCAAAGCTGCACAGGGGCCATGGGCTCACATGCTGGTGTTCCTGGGTGTTCAGCCGCTAGGAGGAGCCCTCTGGTCTCTGCACCTCTCTTCCTTCTACACACACAGCAGGCCACCCCATCGCCTCTGCACAGAGGGCACTGGCCTGTCCTCCGACGTGCACACACGAACCATGTCCATTCCCCACACAAGCAGAGTCCACCCCATCCCACCCCATCTGCCTCCTACAGGCATGGCCTAATTCCATCCTGCACACATGAACACATACATACACACACAGAGTCCGCCCCCTTCCCATGCAGCGGCAGCCCTGGGTGACCATCTCATGCCTACTCTGGCTCTCTCGTGACCCCATCCAGGTCTCCCCATGGCCCCCCAGCCTCTCCCTACCCTGACATTCTCCCCGAGGCCTGGTGGGCTTCCCTGGCAGCCTGCCAGACACAACTACCTTCAGACCAGCCTTGCAGCCCCCTTCTCATGTCCCCTAAGTTCCCTGCACTTCCCTGGGCTGGGGGGTTCCCCTGGGCCCCTGGACACCTGCCTCCCCAGCCCTGTCTCCAGGGGCCTCTGCCCAGGATTGCATTATGCCCATCCCCCACACTCAGGGTGGAGGAGGTTCCTGAGCCCAGGAAGGAGGAGAGAAGTGGGAGAGCAGGGGCTTTTTGTGGGAGAACAGGAGAGAGAAGGGAAGATGGTCAAAGAAATAAATAGCACAGAATAAACACACTTGAAAAAGCTTCCACGAAGTTCAGAGAGGAGAGGGAGAGAGAGAGACTGAGAGAAGACAGAGTGGGGAATATCAGAACAAAGACAGGGCATCAGAGGGCAGAGGGGGCTGGGACTGGATGTCACACCTATGTCACTATGTACCTATTGGTAGGGAGGGTGGCTGTGGAACATCTAGGGGCTGCCATGTGGCTCCTGGCTCTGCCTCTCCCCAGGGCACTTGCCTCATCTGAGAAATGGGACAAGGACAAGGTCGCCCTGGGGCTGCCATCTGGATCTATTGAGCCATCAACCAGGCAGGCGGCTGGGACAGGGCAGCTCTGCAGATGGGGGAGGTAGAGATGGCAGCTGTGGAACCTGGGATACAGTAAGTGCTCAACTAAGATTGCAAACCAAGCCACCACTACAGTGCCTGGCCCCTAAGGTGCTGAAGAGCTGAGGACATCTCTCATGGTGGGTCAGTGTTCTACAGTTGACCCTCTGCAACTGAGGGTCATGCACTGTCCATTCAACCAACCAAGGATGGAAAATATTTTAGGGAAAATGCACTGTGTGCCGAACACTGTCTGGAGGGTCCTAATTTCCTACACAGTATGGGGTGATCGCTGTGTCCATAGCACTTGCATTGCATTAGGTATTGTGAGGATGTCCAGGAAGAGGTACAGAGGTAATGTGCCAATACTCTGCCATTTTACCTGACAGACCTGAGCATCTGTGGATGTGGGTATCCATGGGAGGATACCACCTCCATGGATGCCGAGGGATGATTGCAGTATCCACACTAACACTTCTACCCTGATTAGGACTGCTGTTGTATACACAGCCTGGGGTACACTAGGTGCTTAATAAATAGTAGCTAATATCATATTCCTTATCAACGAACCCAGCAAAATGGTCCCAGCACACAACACGCTGATGCAGGAGGAAATGACCCAGGATGAAGTGTAGTTTGGCCTGGAAAGCTTCCTAGGGCGGCACCATCTCAGCAGGGTTCTGCAGGGTGCTTAGGATTTGGATAGCAAAGCTGGGCTTCAGCCTTGCTAATGGGTGAGACTGGGAGAGTAGGACAGGCTGAGGCCATGGGGAGGGTGGGGGAGGGAGGATTCTGTCTCAGCCTTACGCCACTCCACCAGGCAAGGGGATTCTGGAGAGGGGGAAGGGCCTCTGCATTTTGCAGTGACAGAATTTTCACTCTGAAGTCAGAGCAACAGTGACTTTGGTTCTCAGAGCTGTGGTTTCTTCATCTGTAAGTGGAGGTGACACAGGAAGTCTCCCATAAGGCTGAAGGAAAGAGGAGGACAGAGGTGGGGTGTGCCAAGCATGGAGCATGGGGTCCTGCACCAGCAAGCACCCAAAGAGTGGTGAGTGCCTAACTTCCATCTTGATGGAAGCCCTCCCTGTGGCCCATGCCCTAGACACCCCATTTGGGCATTTCTGACCTATTCCCACAGCACTGACATGTCTCTCTCCAGGCATGAGCTGCTGTGCATCTTCTTTCTGGGCCTGTCTGCTTCCCTCCCCACCTGGCCTCTCGGCTCCAGCCTCCCCACCCCGAGCATCATATGTGCCAGATCCTTGACCAGTGCCCCCCATGCCTGCTTTGCTTCCGCCCACCCCAGGCCCTGGCTGCAAGCTGGGTCCACGTCCATCTCAGGAATCCTACATTTTGTGTTTTCCCATCAAGCTCATGCCACACAGTGTCAAAACTGTCCCCTTGCAATAGATGCATACAAGTCAATAAAGGAATACAAGAAATTGGAAAAAAACAAGGTAATGCAACAATATCCAAATTTCATAATTCACCAGCAACTGATTCCAAATATATTGAAGTGGATAAAATACCAGATAAAAGTTTACAAGCATGATTATAAAAAAGATCAATGAATTCCAAGAGAACACAGAAATATAACTGAATGAATTAAAGAAGTAAACACAGACTATGAATAAGAGATTTTATAAGGAGATAGATATATTGAAAAATAACCTTGTAGGAACTTAGTAGTGATGGACTCAATAAATCAAATAAATTGCTTACTCAAAGTCTCTCTAAGAGAGTAGACCTTACTGAAGACAGAATGTTAAATCTGGAAGACAAAGTGGATGGTCTAGATAATTCATGCAGTATTATATAAAAAGAAGATAAGTAACTATGGACACAGCATACAAGCACTCCGGACCAACATTAAGGGAACAAATTTAAGAATCATTGGAATTGAAGATGATTGTAAGATGGAAGCTAATGGCCTGTAAATCCTCTTCAGGGTAATGACAAAATATTTTTGAAATCTTGAGAATGAGATGGACATCCAAATGTGGAGAAACTTCGAACCCCAAAAGACAAGATCAAAAAAGAACCTCTTCACCACACATTGTAATTGAAATGACTAATATGCAGCTCAGGAACATTTGGAATAATGTGTTTCAAGTCCTAAAAGAAAATAACTGTCAATCCTTATTACTATATCCAACAAAGCTATCCTTTAGAATCAAAGAAGATATAAACAGAAACTAAAAGAATTCATGGCTTCTAAGCTTGCCCTACAGAAAATACTTGAAGAAATACTACACATAGAAAAACTTGTAAAACAAATCCTGTGTTCACATTTGAAGATTCATAGGGAAACAAGGTACAGCACCAAATTAATCATCAGAAACAAATCAAAGTGAAATGAATTAATGAACATCTCTCAGTAATCGCATTAAATTTAAATGATCTCAACTGTCAAATTAAAATACATAGACTAGCAAAATGGATTAAGAAAACAAGATCTAAATATATATTGTTTTCAAGAGATTCACTGTATTTGCATAGACAACTCACTTTTCACAGGCTAAAAGGGGAAATAATTAAAATTTATATAATATACAATTGAAGTCCCAAAACAAGCAGGAATAGCTCATCTCATATTCAAAAAAAGCATATTTCAAGCTAAAAACTCAGACAAAGAAAGTCAATTTATACTAGTATCCAAAAAGAGAATATATTGCTACCAAATTTTTATGCCCCAAATGTTGGGACACTCAATCACCTATGATAGACACTACCTGAACTAGAGATATACAGACTCTAGTACAATAATACTGAATTATTTCATCTCACTTTTCTCATTAGTTTATAGTTCATTATTCTGATTTGTATATGAGGTGTCCCCTCAAAATTCCAGTTAATACAGGAATATTCAGAAGTGAAATGATTAACTTATGAGAGCTGTAGTCTAATCAGTCTGTTCTACTTGTAATGGAATGTGTGGTAAATATAGGCAGGTGGAGTGTGGTTGAAGGAATGAGTCACTGTTTTCATGGTCTGGAATTTTGTTCTTCCTAAACCCCTTTATTTCCCTCCCTTTGCTTTCTGATTCCATCACAAACTAAATGGATTTCATCTGCTAGGCCCGTCCCCTATGATGAGTTCCCTCCCCTTGGCCCAGAGCAATGGAACCAGCCATCTATGGACTGAGACCTCTGAAAACATGAGCCCCAAATAAACGTTTCCTCCTCTAAACTGTTCTTGTTGGGAATTTTGATCACAGTGGTACAAAAGCTAAATAAAAATCATCTAGACATAAACTTAGTAGAGTGTCTTCATACTTAAAAATACTATAAATCAAAAACATCCAATAGATACTAAAGAGTATTCATCCAACAGCGGCTGATTTCTCTTTCTTATCAGATGCTTATGGAATATTTTCAAAAATAGACCATATTTTAGATCACAAAGAAACTTCTCTTAAATAAAACTATTAATATAATTCTTTGTATCTTGTCTGAACATAATGGGATGAAATTAGAAATCAATACTAAAAGTACCTAGAAAAGCCATATAAACACATGGACATTGAACAGTGCACTTTTGAATGATGAATAGGTGAGAGGAAAAATTAAAGGGGAAAATTTTAATAAAAACAGAATCAGGGAAGGGTGTATCAAAAATGGTGGAATGAGATAGACATCATTACCCTACGTAAATGTATGATTACACAAATGGTATGGATCTACATTGTGCACAACCATAGAAATGAAAAGATTTACCCCATTCACATACAATGAATCAAAATGCAGTCTGTAAAAAATTTTAAAAATTAAAGAAAAATAAATATACATATAAATACCCCACAGAGGAAACCTTAGAATCAAATGTTAATGTTGATAAAGTATCAGAAAATCTGGGACATTGTGAAAGTTGTTTTTAGTGCAAGCTTTCTATCTATGAATGACTGCATAAGAAAATAATAAATATACAAACAACCTACTGATGTACCTCAAACCCAATGAAAAGTAAGAAAAACCATTTCCAATGTCAGTAGAAGGAAGGAAATAAGTAAGTTCAGAACTAAAATCAATGAATTAGAGAATAAAAAAGTACAAAAGATCATTTTTAAAAAGTTGTTAATTGGAAAAACAAAGGTTGGCAAACAGCCAAACTAGCCAAAAGAAAGAAAGAAGACCCAAATTAACAAAATTAGAAGTGTGTTATAGTTTAGATATGAGGTGTTCCCCAAAAGCTCATGTGTAATAAAATGTACAAAAGCTGACAAATGAAACAACTGGATTATAAGAAGTTTAACCTAATCTATATATTAATCCTTTCATTGTAATTAACTGGGTGGTAGGGTATGGCTGGAGGAGCTGGGTCTCTAGGGATGTGCCTTTGGGTATTATATTTTGTCCTTTTTGAGCAGAGGCCTCTTTCTGCTTTCTGATCATCATGACCTGAATAGCTTTTCTCCAGAACATACTTCAACCATAATGTTCTGCCTCATCTCAAATCCCAAGGATAGGATTTCATCATCTATGATTGAGACCTCTGAAACTTTCACTCCCAAAATAAACTTTTCCTCCTCCAATACTTATTCTTAGGTCTTTTGGTCACAGAAGGAAAAGAAAGTTGACTAAAAAAAATGAAAACAGAAATATCACCAAAGACATGACAGAATTCAGAGGATAATTAGGAATTATTTTGAAAATTTATATTCTAATAAATTGGAAAATCTGGAAGAAATGGATACAATCTTAGAAACATATACAAGACCTGCCATGTTTTAAATCAAGAGGACACAGAAAATCTAAACAGACCAATAACTAGTATTGAGATAGAAGAATTAATAGAAAGTCATCCAACAAAGACAAGCCCAGGTCCAGATGGATCATCAGCAGAGTTCTCACAGATCTTTAAAATACAACTAAAGCCAATGTTCCTCAGTGTATTCTATAAAATAGAAAGGGATGGAACATTTCTGAATTCATTCTAAGAAGTCATTATCACACTCATGCCAAAATCAGATAAGGACACATCAAGAAAGAAAGCTACAGATCAATATCCAATAACTCTGATAAAGTTAGATGTAAAAATCCTTAATAAAATATTAGCAAATTGTGTTCAACAAAATATTAAGAGGATTGTACATAATGATCAAGTTGGTCTTATCCCAGGGATGCAAAGATGGTTTAACATGTAAATCAATAAATGTAATTCACCATGTAAATAGAAATAAGGATAAAATCATGAATTCATCTCAATAGATCCAGAAGAAACAATCAAAACAATTCAGCACCCATTCATGACAAAAACGCTGTAGAAACTAGGAAGAGAAGGAACTTACCTCAACATCATAAAGGCTAGTATGAAAAACCCAAACACATCAGAGTGGATGAGGAAAAAATGAAAATACTTCTTTCAAAATCCAGAACCAGACAAGGATGTCTAGTCTCACCACCTCTATGCAACACAGTGCTGGAAATTCTAGCCAGAGCAATTAGGCCAGTGAAGAAAATAAAAGAAAAAAAAATAGAAAAAATAGTCAAATTATCACTCTTTGTAAATGATATGATCCTATACCTAGAAGATTCAAAAAGCTCCACCAGAAGATTACTAAAGCTACAAAGTTGCAGATTGCAAAATCAAGATAGAAATCAATAGCTTTTCTATACATATCAACAATGACTCTGTTGAGAAAGACACTAGAAAAACAGTCCCCTTCATAATAGTCAAAAAAAAAAAGAAAACTAAAGAACATTGAAGGAAGAAATTAAAGAAGGTCTCAGAAGATGGAGGGACCTACCATGAGCTTGAATCAGCAGAATATTGTCAAAATGGCCTTACTATCCAAAGCAATATACAAATTCAGTGCAATCACCACCAAAATACCAATAACTTTCTTCACAGAATTAGAAAGAACAGTCCTAAAATCCATTTGGAATAGTAAAAGGCCCAGTGCAGCCAAAGAAATACTGAGCCCAAAAAGCAATGTTAGAGGCATCAAAATAACTGACTTCAAATTATACCACAGAGCAATAGTAACAAAAACTGCATGGTACTGGATGAAAAACAGAATTAGACCAATGGTACAGAATAGAAGACAGAGAGACAAACCCACACATCTACAATCATCTGATCCTTTTCAAATTTCCCAAAACCATACACTGGAGAAAAGGAAAGACTTTTTAACAAATGGTGCTGGGACAACTGCTTTCCATTTGAAGAATTAAACTAGATTCTCAATTCTCACCCTGCAAAAAAGTGAACTCAGAATGAATTGAAAACTTAGGAATTAAACAGAATCTATGCAAATCCTTTCAGAAAACAGGGTCAACACATTTCAATATATAAGAGCAGGAAATGATTTTCTCATTAGGGCCCTTAAAGCTTAGGATATAATGCCAAGAGTTAAACAGGATGGAATCAAATTAAAAATCTACAAGCAATGGAAGAATTTAAGATTGTGAAGAGAGAACTTCAAGAATGGGAGAAAATCTTTGCTGGCTCTTCCTCTGACAAAGGATTAATATCCATAATATACAAAGAACAGGGGGCTGGGGAGATAGCTCAGTTGATAGAGTGCTTGCCTTGCAAGCACAAGGCCCTGGGTTCGATCCCCAGCACCCAAAAAAAAAAAAACAAAAAAAAAAAAAACAAAGAACAATTAAAGTTTAGCGTCAAAAAAAAAGAATACTGAATGAAATAACACAGTTAACAAGTGGGCAAATGAACTAAACAGATAGTTATAAAAAGAAGAAAGATAAATGCCAAAAAAACACATGAAACAATGTTCAAAATTATTAGGAATTTGGTAAATGGAAATCTCTAAAACAATGAGATTTTCTTTCACTCCTGGTAGAATTGTAGCCATCAAGATTATAAATGACAGTGGGTCACAGTGATGCATACCTGCAATCCAAGTAGCTCTGGAGGCTGACACAGGTGGCTGTAATTCTCATTTTTTATTTTGAAATACAACATAGCATTTGGGTGGGTGATGGAGACAATGTGCCACTTCAAAATGCAAATCCTTCATCACAGAACATATCTGCCCTTGCAATATTTCCCCTTTAATTACTTCTTATTCTTTACTACTTGCCCTTTCATTACTTATTCTTTTCCATTCCTGTTGTTTGCATCCTGGGGTTGAACAAGGGCTTCACACACCCCGTCCTCTGCCAATGAATCCATTGCACCAGCCCAGAAGCTCTGAGTTATTACTTCTCACTTCCTTTGCCATTGCTGCCAGTCTTGTTCTCTTTCATGGTTTCTGCTGTCACAATTTAAATATTCAAAAACTCCCTTTTTATTTTCCTGATGCTAACTTCAGAACATTCTGTTCCATCATCTGTCCTCTCTTAATCCCTGAGCAGGTTCACCACAGGCCCTTTCAATGAGCAGGCTCCTCCATTGCCCTTGGACTCTATTTGTTCCTGCCTTTGGTTTAAGAAGCTTTCCATGGGTCTTGGGACTCCTGTATCCACTGGTGGGAAGGTCTGCATGAGACTCTTTCAGCCAATTAGGAAGTCAACCTCACGGTGGCTGCAAGGGGCCGCTCTTCCAGGGGTGTTTATTGCTATGCTCTGTTCCTGTGAAGGGTATTATACCCTTGTGAGGAGAGGGTTCAGAGATGCCCAGCTCAGCAGGGAGTGAGCGTGTGCACATTCACTGCCCCAGCTTACTTCATGCTGCTGTCAAGCACCTCACCTGAGGCTGAATGACTTGTAAACAAAGGGCCACTGCCACTCACAGTGCAGGTGGTGATTGTCCAGCACCAACTTGTGCAGCCTCAGAGCATGACAGAGGGCATCATATGGCAGGAGCAGGAGCAGCCAGAGGTACCTTGGAGAGGCCCACACCTGACATAGTCATCTGGGTCTGTTCGAGCATCTTCACAGGGATGGGAACTTCATGTAGAAATTCTTCCAGAGGATGCTGGGCACAGAAGAACTAGAATGAGAAGACAGTGT
Organism: Sciurus carolinensis; assembly: GCF_902686445.1. NCBI lineage: Eukaryota > Metazoa > Chordata > Mammalia > Rodentia > Sciuridae > Sciurus > Sciurus carolinensis. The sequence continues at coordinate 1,568,444 of NW_025920145.1, forward strand.
TCTCAGAGGCTCCTTCAAGTCTCACATCCAGGCTAGGAAAACCAGCGTTCAACAGAGTGGATGGTGCATGAGGACAGAGTGACTCAGTGACTGTCAGACAGCTATGCAGTGGTCAAGTCCATCTGCACCAGCAGCACACCTTCCATGGCTCCAACACAGAGGACATACACAGTTGGATAACATACCCGAGTACGTGATGCTCTTGTCTGGCCTGGGTTTTCTCTCTGAAATGTTCTGAATAAAATGTTGAAGCAAACACTTCACACTTCATTTATTTAATTTTTTTGACTGTGAAAGTAGAATATAATGTATAGCATAATGACTGTGGTTAGTGGTACTGTGTGACATTTTGCAGGAGAGCAGATCTTAACTATTCTAAGTGCAAGAAAAAGAATGATGGTAGTGATCTGAGGTAATGAATGTGTCAGTTATTTTGTTATAGTAATTGCATTCATCATGTGAAATTCTAAATCTATACATTGTAGACCTTATATATACACAAGTTTTTATTGTAAGGCCTACCTCTCTAAATTTGCAAAGAATTGGGAAACTACAGTAAAATAAGTGTAGAATCAACCCTCAGTTGAATCTTGCATCAACCAAGAACACTTTTATCAGGGGAAGTTATTCATGGTGAGGGAAGATGAAGGAGAAAGCAGAGGTAAGTGTAGGAATGTGAACAGCATTACTGTGGAAGTAGTAAGAGTGACATTTACTCAAGGACTTTCAAGTAAAAGCAGATGTGAGGTAATGAATGGAATAGTTAACTGCCTCCAGTAATCACATTCAACATGTTACATGCTATAACCTTACATTGCAGGCCTTAAATATATACAGTTTTCTTTTTTCTTTTGAGGCAAAAATGGAAAATATTGAGAGACCGGTAAACAAGTTCAGAATGAATCTTGATTCTTTAAAATTTCACCTGTTATTTAACTCTTTATGTATACAGCATTTCAAATTTACAGAGGATTAGCAGGTAAAAGTTTAGCACAAATAATTCTCATGTACACTTACTGTAGACACACCAATGGTTAATATCACTTTTTCACTTTTCCACTTTTGTTTTTTCTCTCTTTCCATTACATAAATTGAACACCTCATTATCACTTTCTCTCAATATTGACTGTGATTTCTAATAATTTGAATATTCTCCTACAGAAGGAGAAAGTCCTTATCAAATTAGAAATATAACTTGGATCCAGAGGAGCTGCATAAGGACTTCAAATGCACAAGGAGTGGACAGAGGAAGCTCACCCTGAAAAGTGCATATGAATAAAACACCATGGAGTGGTAGTCCAGGGAGTGAGGGCACCAGAAAACTTCGATCATCTGATTTGGAGGGAAGGAGAAACAAGTACAAAAATTCCCTCTTTTACTGTTCCTGAAAGACAGTTACCACTTTCAACATCTTTCTAAGAGGAGCAGTGACATCTTTGTTTCTAAAACTGTAGATTAATGGGATCAGCACAGGAGTGAGTATGGCATAAAGGAGAGACACCACCATGTCCTTCTGTGGGTTGTGGTAGGAGCTGGGGAACATGTAGATGTAGACAGCAGCACCATAGAAGAGTGTGGCCACCATCATGTGTGAGCAGCAGGTAGCCAGGGCCTTCTCCTACCTTCTGCTGAGTTCATCCTGTGGATGGTGAGGAGGAATTGGAGCTTGAAATGACTGTCACAGGAATGAGAGCATGAGGACACAGCACAAGTACATGAAAACTTCATACAATGAAGTGTCTAGGTAGGAGAGCTTCATCACAGCAGGGACTTCACAGAAGTTCTTGATCTTCCTGGATCTGAAGAATGGGTGGTTCATGGTTATGGGAGTGAATATAAAACCCTGTATGGGTCCCAGAAACCAGCACCCAGATGCCAGGAGTAGACCCACCCTTCTGTTCATGAGGACAGGGTAATGAAGCACATGGCAGATGGTCACATACTGGTCATAGGCCATGACTGCCAGAAAGACAATTCCAAAACACCTAATGTCAAATAGACGAACACATGCATCCCACAATCAGGGACAAACATGGTACTCACACTTGGAACCTGGTCCAGGAATATCTTGGGCACCATGATGGAGATGTACATCATGTTCATGAGCGACAGTTGGATGATGAAGAAGTACGTGGGGGTATGGAGCTGGGCATTGGAATGTATCAGGAGGATCAGGATAGCATTTCCAGACAAGGTCATCAGGAAGACCAGGAAGATGAAAACACAAAGTGGAGATGGATGTTGAGATTGACTGAAGAGTCCCACCAGAAAAAAAATTTGCCCACACTGTATAGTTGGTCATCTGTGTGTTGATGTCCATGAGGTTCCACCAGGGCCACCAAGAAAGCACTCAGTTAATTTCCTGCAACAGGCTGAAATGAATGTGTGGTGAGCAGTCACACATATGTGTACCCACCTGATTGTTCAACCAGAGGAAATTCCAGGGGCTGCAGATCCCAGGAGTCCAGATGACCTGTAGTAAACAATATTTTTTAAAAAGAATCTAAAAGCTCACGACTGTGGGTGAAACAAGCTGATAATTTGTAATGAGGTTGCCACATTTCAAGGTCTGAGCTTCATGAAGAGCACAGTTTGTCAGAGAGAACTGGATATTTACAGTCACTTACCAGTGCTTGAAAAAATAGGGGGACACTGCAAACAAGGGAAATCACATGCCCTTTTCCTGAGTTTTGTTATTAAAGTGTGAAATAAATTTTAATATTCCTGGTTTAACTACTTGGTTTAAACTGGCATTCTTAAAACTCTCAGACCTATATTTTACTAGAAATATTTAGAAAGTAAATGAAACATAATTTGGGGAAATCCACACCTATCATTTCAACCCCCTAAATCCATAGTACCAGGCCATGCCTAGATGTTCTGTGAGTCTCTGTGGTGATTCTCCTGTTCTCTTCAGCAGACTACAGTCTTCACACAGGACCAAATTTTAGAGACTTGCGGGGGCATCATGTAACAATCCCAGGTCATGACTGACTTCCAACCCTGGCTACTGCAGCCCTGATCCTCCAATTCCCTGTCTGCTCTGCCTTGGAGATGATAAAAATGATATCTGACCTCAGGTGTGGTAATGAAGAAAGGCAAAGTAATGAGAGTTCTCTGAATCCTGCCTCTTACAAATGAACAGACATGATGTTTATTGACCTCTGCACTAATAACTCTGCCAAATCTTACACATGGCTATCATTGCTATTGTATTATGAGATACCATACTTCAGTTCATCAATTTGAGTACCTGTTTATATCTTTAATACTTTGATTTTCAGGATAACATGAAATAGATATGCAAATGAAGATTATAATGAACTCTGCGGAAAAGTATTTGGATTTGTTAAATTTTTTGTTTTTTATATAAAATGAATGTTTTAAATATATACTTAAATAAGCATAAATATGAACCACTGTCTGAGAAAATTATCGGTATGACACTGGCTAAGCACAGCTTCCTCACACCCATGTACTTCTTTCTTAGCAATCTTTCCTTCTTGCATCTCTCTTAACCTTGGCCTGTGTGTTCCAAATGTTGTCCCATATTTGGGGGCCAGAAAAGAGCATTATCTACACAGGTGTGTCACCTAGCTATGTGTGCTCCTCTGGAAACCATGCTGCTGGTGGAGATGGAATTTGCTATTTTGCCATCTGCCAGCTCAGTGTCCTGATGCTCAGTCCACCGTATTGGAAGCTGGTTTTCTTAGCCTGGCTGTCTGTCCTGATAGTGTCTCTGGTCCAATCTTCCACCAGCTTCCAGCTGCTCTTCAGCCCCCATCACTTCTTTGATAGAGTGCTGCAAGAGCTGCCAGTATATAATTTATATTTTTAGTAAAATTCTTTTTCTGGATTTGTTTTTGCTTATTTTGTCTGAATCAACTCCTTCAGGTTAGACTTTATGTGGAATATCTTTTCTCCATTCTTCACTTCAAACCTCCTCTTTACTGTGTGAAGGGTGGTTAGGACTTGATCACCTTAAGCCCATTTGACCTCTGAGGTTGCAAACCACATATCTGCCTTTGATCAGAATCTCCAGGGTTTCAACTTCTCTCTGATTGGTGCACAAGAGAAAAGAGGAGGGTAGGACAAGAAAGAGAAAAGGGCAGTAGCAGAAATGCAAAACGGAGTCCAGGGCTGCACACATGACTCTCTATGCATTTTGCCAAAGCCACCAAGGATGGATGTCAGTCATGGAGAGTGAACCTCAGCCTGTCCCTACCAAGGATATCTGCTCCATGTGCACAGTCCAACTTCCACACTCCTGAGAAATTGATGGCTTCATTGCTGAGACATTGCCCACTTCCCAGCAGAGCTCCTCTCCAGCTGTTTTCCTGAGGTGTGTCCCATTCTAATCTTGTCTTCTTCCTCAGCACTCTGCTAAACCCCTGGTGAAATTAAAGTCAAACATTCAGCAGCAATCCAAATAGTGAATCCAAATAATGGAGAGGAGAGGGAAGAGAGAGAGAGAGAGAGAGAGAGAGAGAGAGGAGAAAGAATTACCTCCTACCTCTGACCCTCCAACAACTTAATGACAACAAACTCCATGGAGGGCTGTGTTTATTATTGCACTATAAATGGAGGGGATGACTGGTGGTCATTGGACACTAGACACAGTCACTGCCATCAGGCCATGGGGAATGTCAAAACACAGGAGGGACAAATGGGCACAGATGTCTTCCTATCAGTTTACTGTCCCCAGCCTGGACCATGAACATTCCTGGAGTTGTCCTTGCTCATGAGACTCTGAAGACTTCCCAGTCTTCCTCATGAAGGGAAAGGAGATTGGGAGACTCCATAATTCCTCAGATTTTAAGAGCATCTTCCTATCTCTCTGACAGTGTAGTCTTATGTCATATGTCTAAACAAACACAAAGGAGTATAACAACACTGAGGAAAATATGAAACACTAGAAAAATGAAAGGAACCACTTGAAATACTTGATGGCTATGTACAAAAATTATTATTATGTCTACTCTTCATTTATCTACTTAGGCAATGCTGGGGATTTCAGGAAGGGCCCTCTACATGCTGTGCAAACACTCATGGTAGTACACCAGAGTTAAATGCATGATTTAATACTTTATTATGCTTTATTTATTTATATAGTTTGGTACCAGGGACTGAACCCAGAGGTGATTTACCACTGAACCACATCCGAGCCTTTTTAATTTTTATTTTGAGACAGGGTCTTGCTAAATTGCTTATGGTCTTACTAAGTTGCTGAGGCTGGCTTTGAAATGGAGATTCTCCTGCCTCAGCCTCCCACGTTGGTGGGATTACAGGTGTGTGCCACTGCTCATCACTCTTTAGCATGCTTTCAATTTGATATTTAATTAATGGTGTTTAAGATACTTTAACTGTGTAGATGTGGAGTATCTGCTCAGAATACTCTGAGTGATGATTGATGTCACATACATTTGCAAGTGCTGCTTGGTTGGTTGACAAGCATATTGCTTTTAAGTTTGCTTACGAAACACTGTATCATGCAGTTGCTTCTCTGGTAGGCCATGGAAGGTGGGTTAATGGGCTTTAGAAGCCCATCACCAACATGCTAGACAAGCTGTTGACCAGTGATGCCAACTAACCACAGAGCACACTCAGGGCTCTTTGCTTGCCCAGCACTTAGAAAGATCATCTAATTGTTCATTGATATAATTTTTTGCATCTAAGAAATTTGAGCATGTTTTCATAGTATATTTTTTGTTTTAATCATTTATTTTAGGCTTTAATTGTTCATGACATTTGCCATTTTATATATTAGGATTTTCTCAAAATTGGCATGCTATCTTTAGAGAATAACAACATTCTTCTAAGTGTAATATTTGTTGCAACTGCTTTACCCAAATTTTTCTTTTATTTTGACTTTTTTGATTTTAGACCAGAAAAGATCTAAATATTTATGTAGTTAAAACATTTGCTGTGTCAATTTTTACTCTGTGTTCATTTGGGAAATTTATTCCCCATGTAGATACTTGATTAATATATAATTCTATTTTAATTCAGTTGTCATGCTTTCAGATATATGCAATATTTTAAATCCTTGAGAATTTCTTTCATCATTGTTGAGGACTGTGAAACTCTGAGTTCTCTGTAAGGTCAAGGATATAAATATTTGTCCTTTAAGATCAAGCCAATGAGACCTAACGTCTAGTTCTGCCAGAAGAATGAGTTCAAGTGAGTGATGTACAGGAGCCTTCCATCTCTCTGTGGGTATGAAATATGACATCATGAGAAGTCACTTCTCACCCAGCTTGCATTTGAGAAATATGATAGATGTAGATCCAAGACCCAGGTGACTGTTAGGTCAGCCTTAGGCAAAATGCACCAACAGTGACAGCCACCTGCTGGCACCTCTTTCCAGCTCTCCTCACCTCTCCTCTCTATCAGTAGTGGATCCAACAACAAGGAGCTTGATGTACTTGCTTTTCCAGTGAAAAAACTGCTCTCAAGAATTGACTCAATCCTTGGTGACCACCTAAATTGGAAGGTATTTATTTATTATTGTTTTTGTTGTTTGCTTCTGCCATAGTAGAGCAATTCACCACTGAGCTCCATCATTTTTTCGTTAATTGGGACAGGATCTTGATAGGTGGCCAGGGCGGGCCTAAAACTTGCATCCTCCCACTTTAGTCTCCAGAGTTGAGCCTACGGTTAGGAATGAGCAAGAGGAGATAGGAGAGCAGGAGGAAAGCTGCCTTCAGGAGAAGCAAGAAGTGGACCATGCAGAGGCACAGAGCTGAGTGAGGGTAGGCCCTGAGGGAGTACCTGGTCACCATGGCAACACAGGTGATCAGTGCCAGTCAGTGAGTGAGGAGAAGAGGCCAACCTGGGATGCTTACCTGCCTGGAGAGGAGCTGGTACTTTACCAGTGGGCAGTGGGGATCACTCAGGTGCTCACTCACTCTCACAAACTCACACTTGTGGTTTAAAGATTATGACAGCTCTACTGTAACTGATGAACTTGAGGCAACTGGAACAACTTAGCAAATACTGCACAAGTTCAGAGGAGCAGTGTTAATGCCCTGAAGGTTTAGAGGGTGGGAGAGCAGACAGACTGATGCACTGAAGAGCTTGGATCAGCAGGACTCATAATGGAATTGGGTGTAAGCATGACTGCATGTGTACTCACAGCTGGCCCCCAGGCCTCCAGCTGGAGGCTGGCAGAAGACAGGAGCATCCACCCAAATGAGAGAATGCAGGCAGAGCTGGAAGCAATCCAAGAACAAGGTGACTCCATGTGGAGATGCTGAATGTGTAGGTGTCAAAATGTAGCATAATCCATATGAACATATGTAGCATATGGTCACTGCATGTACATATTCTCCAGAGGAACTGGAGAAACTGAGGATGCTTAACAATGTCGGGTTAAAATGCAAAGCTTTCTAGAGGTGGGGACAGCCACATAAGTCATGTGAATTCTCTCCTACAATTTGCTTTGTTTTTCCTGTTCTGTGCACAGAGACAACACTTTCAGTTTGCAACGGGGTCTCCTCCATTCTCCTTCAACATGCTTTCTGCCCTGTATGTCTTCAGTTTTCAAGGTGGCCCAAGTGCCCCATTCTCTGTATTATGGACCTGTGCCATATTTTATAATCCCTTTATCACCCTTTCTTGGTGTCTGTGGAGGCAGAGAGATCACTGTGTGCCCCTAGTCTGCCTTCTGTACCTGGAATTCTCTCACTGGTGTACCTGTGGACTTGGGCAAAATGAGAATGTGGGACTCAGCAGGAGAAGGAAGATTTGTGTTTTAATGTGTTGTGTGGACTTAAGTGGCCCCAGAGCAGGGTAAGTTTGGTTTAAACATTTCTGCTTCTGTAGTGAGGTGCAGCCTAACCTTATATGCAAACCCTGGAACTTAATCTCCTAATACCTAGCTGTGGTTCTGCAAATCTCAGTGGCTACCAGTCCTCACTTATTCAAATCAAAAGGGCAGCAACTGAACCCAAAGAGCTGCCTCCAGCCTCACTTCCCTTTCTTGTGGGCACTGCTCTCCCTGGCTTCAAACACCACTACCCATGAGGTGGAGTGGGGCCTCCTGATCATTCTTGTTCCTGACTGCTGTCCAAACTGGAATTGTAAATAAAGGTGATTGTGACCTGTAAAATAAGATTGGCTGCAGTTTCTTAGCAAAACAGTGTTTACTTCTCTGGACAGTGCACACTCCAGCACTCAGCCCAAAAGCTGACTTTACCATGGAGTGCTACTTGTAGTGGTCCTCCTCCCCCAGGAGAAACAGTTTGGCCTTGTACAGACTGATGTACTTGTAGACCCTGAAGTGGTTCAGCATGTGGTATTGGTGCTCTGGGTTGACCTAAGAGGAGGAGACAGGGGCAGCAGAAGCTGAAAAAGAAGGGGAAGACCTGGACTCAATCAGGTCTCCCAGAGGGTTGGCCTTAGGGCTTTTTCTGCTCAAGACTGCTTGGGAAACTGGGAAGCCAGCACTTAGCGGGTCAGGAGAGCTAGATGTGTCACCTTCACAGAGCTGGGACCGAGCTCCGCCTGCTTTGTACATGAAGGACATGCCTATAGATTCCCCCATGAAAAGTCCTAGGTCATAGGGTTTTTTACATCAAACACCCCCATTTATTTCTCTCATTTCCTGGTGTTTTTCCACTCCAGCTATCTTCAGGCAAAATGGAAAATGAGAAGCATCTCCACAACTCCACCCATGGACCCAAGGAATCCAGATTGCAGCACATCTCTATCTAGTGCACCTGCTTAAGTGTACATATGGAAAAACATTTTTCTGGTTTGGATCCTGTAAATCGTACAATCCTGCAGGATCAATGGAGGAGGCGCAACTGCTTTCTCAATTTTGGCCAGTCTGTGATTAAGTTCATTTCCCTTTCTATATCATATTCTCTTCCTACTGATGCAGGCAGGCAACCAAATCCAGGCTGCCTGAAGCCAATAGGGCCTCTATGCTGGAGTGCCAGGGACACTTGGGAGGGCAGTGCTTTGTCTGTCCCAGGATGGCATTGGCACACACTAGGCATTTGCCATATACTTGGTGAATGAAAGGTGAGTGTGGTGACACATTCACAGGGAGTCGAGGGAGAGTGAGCACTTCAGCACATCCACCCTCTGCTCCAAGCACATCACTCTGAAACCCCAGTTTATTTACCTTTGGAATTCCCACAATACCTGGATCTAATCTGGGACTTACTTCCTAACTTGCTACCTGCACCACCTGATGGAACTGTTCCCAAATGTGAGATGGACAGACACTGAGTGCCTACTGACCCCTTGGGACTCAGACCCAGCATTCTAATCTCAAGACCTAAAAGGGTCTGAGTTGGGGAGGCCTCACTGGGCCCCACACTCGTCCTTCCTGTCACATGTGCTAATTGAAGGAGAAACCCTAAGGTGCAGGGAGCAACCTTCCCACAGGCAGCCAGTCATATAGGGAGGAAAGGATGGTGCATAAAGCACAAGTTCTGTGGTCCTTGTCTAAATTGCCCAGCCTCCCCTGGACTCACTGATATCACCCTGCTCCCTTCCTTCACAACTCCATCTCACTGGACAAGGAGTCCTGGACCAAACTCCACTCAGGCTGTACTTGGCTTATTTCCAACCAGGCCTGATTTAGGACCTCCAGTGCTCATCTCTGCATCACCCATTTTCAGCAAAACTCCAACTAAGCATGTAACCACAGTTATCACACAGGGTTTCTACTGCCCTGTGTGTCTGGTGGGTTCTTCATACTCTAACCCCAGAGCATATCTGGTATCTGCCTTGCCTTCAGCAAGAATCCATGCAGGTCAGCTTAGAAAAAAATCTCACATGACATTTCCCACAGTGACTTTCCATCTGTTGAACCCACAGCTCCATCCTTAGCTGCAGACCTTGATCATTTAGCTGCCCAAGCTCTCCCCACCCTTCTGGTGCCTCTACCCCAGCCACAGCTTCCCGTTTATAAAGACTTTTTTGTGGTCTTTAGAAATCAGGGGATCCCTGATTTATTTTTCATGTTCAATCAATATCTTGAGTGGTTTTCTCTTTAAGGTTCTTTATTCACTGCAAGTTAGACCTCCCTGGCAGTTTCTTCTCCCCATGAGACCCTTGCCTCTCTAGCCCTGAACAATATTTCTCTCCTGATTTGGAGGTGCTCTTTTCTGTGTAAGTGGTAGGGCTCCATCTGCAGACATCTCCCTGTCTGGAGCAGTAACTGAATGTCCCAGGCTGGGCTTGGCATCTCCTTTCTACTCTTCCCCATTAGCATCACAGGAGCCCAGTCATGTTTACTGAGCAGGTACTACATACTTGGCACTGTTCCAGGCTATGTTCCTTGGAGTAACCCTGTGAGACAGGTTCTGTAGTGTCCCAATTATGACAAGGATCACCATCACAGATGGCTTAGTAATTCACCCAGGTCTCACAACTGGAAAGAAAGGTCAGGCCAACTGTGTTCCCACTCTCCTCTCAGCTACTTCTTGCACCACCTTGTGATTCCTACTGCTGCTGCCTGAAGCAGGGGCCTCGCTTAACAAGGACTCTGCCTCCCAGCTAATCTCCTAGCTCTCCATCTGTGTCTCTGCATACTTCTTTTGTGGTCTCTGAGCAGCATGGTGAATGAGATTCAGAAACTTGATTGAGGCAAGAGGATCAATTAGAAACTACCAAAAGGGGGGACCAACAACTTGTACATATCCTTTTCCCCGGCCATTTGGCTCCTCAGAGTCAGAGCATCCAGTGTGCAGAGCCAGAGCTTGAGATGGAGGTGTCTGGTTCTCAGCCATCTCTCAGCAAATGTGCCAAATGCAAACCATGCCTGGCACTGCTGTGGACCCTGGGGACAGAGTATTGAGCAACCTGACCTGGGCCCTTCTCCCCTGGAGCTTGTGGTCAAGAAGGAGTATAGAGGCACAATATGCAAGAATATAAATAGACCTGATCTTCACACTGTGAAGGAGTGGGCAGGAGGCATGAAGGCATGGGTAGTTATCTGAGTTGAGGAAGCTGCTCTAACAGGAGTCAACCCTGGAAATGGCAGGGGAAGCCCAGGGCAGGCAGAAGCAGAGGCAAACTCAGTTCTCAGATGGTGTGGATGATGTTCATCTACTCCTCTCCAGTACAAAGGGACCTTTCACAGGCTTCCAACCTGAGGCCCTACACCAACAGTGCCTACCAGTCCCAACAGTTCCACATCCTATGCCTGATGGAGGCACCTGTTTTCCACATAATTGCCTACCAATTCTGTCCCCACGTGCTTCTCTAGGTACTTAAAGGGCTGCTACCTTGAATGTGCCTCATTCTGCTGAGACCTCCCAGGCCCACATCCCTGCCTGTCCTGAGGTAAAAATGAGGCAGTTACAGATCTAGCCACCCATGGCATTTCACTTAATCCCCCTAACAAAGCTAAGAAATAGGCTGAAAGGGTAAAAACCAGGCAAATAATGACTGGAGGCCCCAGGCCTTAGATCCAGGTCACAGGCCTTGGATCCAGATCATAGGCATTCAGAAAACATGTGTTATGGCTGAAAATTTGTGAATGAATGAATGGAATGTTTAGGCCATTAGGGAGCTTTTGCTGGATGAGGGTAATGCACTGACATTGTGGTGCTTATCAGTATCTTCTGAGTCTTGTCAGTCCATTCCAGGTTTCAGGAACACAGTAGAGGTTTCCGAGACTTTCTCTGCAGACATTTCCTGTGTGATCTCTGAATCAACCTTGCTCTCCCTATACCATCGCACACCAGTCTCCGACCACAAGACCACAGGTTCCTCCAAGTTATTAGGGCACATGTGCTTTCTGGTGTTTGTGTGAACTAGCAAAAAGCAGCAATACAATGAAAGTTACTGAACAATCTTTGCCCTCCTCACCACCCATCATAGACCAGGCTCCTGTTCCACAGGCACTGAGTACCTGGTGTTGTCAATTTCTGGTTTGGGTGCTGGGAAAAAGGCCCCACAAGCCCTCAAGAACTTCAGGGGCTAGCCTGGCACTGTGCAGGGCCATGACCACAAGTCCCAGTAGCTAACAGGATTTATTTTGGTATTTTCTTTCATTTGTTTATTTATTGCAGTGAACTACACTTTGAGACCTATTTACTTTTGAGACAGAATCTCAATAACCTACCGAGGCCATCCTTAAAGTTGCAATCTCCCTGCCCTAGCCTCCCTGCTGCCAGGATACAGGTGTGTATCACCATGTCTGGCAGTAAAACTTCTGAGCATGTGCTCCTAACATTTGAATTTTCTACTTATGTCATGTTTATGTAATATTATCTGCATATTAGGAAATCACAATATTTTTCTTTATAATACAAGTAAACAGAAATAAAAGCTATAGTATTTTCTCACTTTACCCCAATGCTGTATGTAATACTGTGCCCAAGGGAAAGAATTGGAAGAAATCACTTTTCCCAGAAACCCTGGACATGGCCTGAGGGATTATTCAAATTGTTGATATTAACTAAAATTAGCCGAAGGGACAGAAACTTTTCTCCTGAAATCAGTAAAACTAGGAGAGTTCTAAGAAAAATGATGTCACCAATTGCTCTGCAGACAGCCAGGCTGCAGGGGCACTATTACATAGGCACTGAGTTAGAGAGAAGCTCAGAGAGGAGGAGCAGGTGGGCAGGTACCACATGGGTGTGGCATGAGGCATTTAGATGTGGAGGAGAGAGGAACATGGTAAGGAGGCAAGCATCTACAGGGGAGTAGGCAGTACAGTATTTGTAGAAGGATCTCAGGTTGACTGGGGACGGTAGATTGGGATGAAGCTAGGGAGGAACCAAGCCCAAAGGGGCTTCATGTACTGGCTGATTTAAGCTATTTCAGAAGTGACAGAGACCACAGAAGTATTCGGCAGAATGATGGACCTAATGAAACTGTCCTATTACCCAGCAGTGGGGTAGGACTTTGGTTGGGTTGACTGGTTTGGGGGAAAGAAGCATGGCTGGACCACCCCAGAGCAAGGCTGGACCACCCCAGAGCAACAGGCAGGAGTGATGACCCTTAAGGGGCTTGGGAAGTGAGACTGGAGATGGGCAGGCTCAATGGCTATTCAGAGCCTGGGTTTATGTGAGGAGTGGAGATGCCTCTCAGTGTACTATGGAGTCTTTTCCTGAGGTAGAATAGAGAGAGTCTGGGAAATGTGAAGGAGCAGACAGGATGAGTGACTGCCAGGTGTGTGGAATAAGACTTGGGGCTAACCCCTGGCTGCTAACATGGGGAAAGAATTGCCCAGTTGTCTATTTTGGCCTGAGGGTGTTCTGGAGAAGCAGAAGGTGGCAAGGGGTTCCAAGCTCCTAGCATTCCAGTGGGTCAGTTCAAGGTCCCTACACATGGGACCAGGGAAGGTAGCTGGGAATTGGTCAAGTGCTGTATCTGGACCTCAGTTGAGGCTCAGTGTCATTTAGGGGTGCTGTTGCTACAGGACCAGATTAATCTCGCATGAGTGTGCATGGTGAGAGCATTGGAGGGGAAGGTGCTTTAATTCTACAGGCCAGGGAGCACTGCTGCCAGAGTCCACTTCCCTGAACTTTACAAATGAAGGGCTAGGACAATGTTAAAAGCCTAAATGCCTTTAGTGTATGAAAATGAAACCAAAATGTAAGCAAAGCCAAAACCTATGAACACTGAAAAACATAATTACTTCTAAAGCAAAAGTATTGAAAGGCACTCCTCGCTGCATGGGGTGGGACATGCTAAAATTCCAGCTGCTAGGGAGGCTGAGGCAGGAGGAGCATATGTTCAAGAGCCAACCTCAGCAACTTAGTATGGACCCATCTCAAAGGAAAAAGAAAACATGCTAGAGATGTGGCTAAGTGCCCCTGAATTCAATCTGTGGTAAGCACACACTCAAACACACACACACACACACACACACACACACACAATCACAGAGAAAACAAAGAAACAGAAACCAAAAGAATGGAACATTCCTTTTTACATGGAATATGTTTAATCTTATCTCAAAGTGGATGTGTCTCAAGATACCAGGCAGCCCTGGAACTACCCTCTCTGCAGATCAGAGACAAGAGCAGGCCCACACCTCCCCCTGACTAGCCTGAGTGTCCCCATGACTCGATTCTGTCCTTGCTTCTCTGGCCCCACAGTCCTCACCCAGATTCGGGGGATTCATATGGTACAGTGTAGAGCTTCTTGTGCACAGCTCTTGCAGGTACTGTTCCCACAGGCACTGGTTCTGATGAACTTCATCCTGAATCACCTTCTTTCTTTGGTGTCAGGCCATGGCCTGATCACACTGTGTGCTGTGAGGTTGTCCAGGCCTCCTCTGTCTGGAAAGGTGCCAGGTCCTCTGCCGTCTCCAGGGAACAGCTTCCATGACTGTCTCCTGGCAACAGAGTTCTGTTTGGAATGCTGCAACCTCCAGACTTGGCCCTACCCTGGGCTGCCCAGTCCCCAGCCTCCAGCCACTGTTCCCAATTCCCTCTTCTCAGGACCCCAGGCTGGCACTGGACTCACCTGCCCCAGCTTCTCCTATCAAAACCCTGAAACTGGAGTTGTTCTTGGACATCATCAGAAAAGGTCTCACCATCCAGTGTCGGACCCAGGAAAGGGACTGATGGGTGGACTTCACGCTGGCAGTCATTTCCTAGAAAAGATTTTCAGAGGAGTCAGGAACATCTCACACTTTGAAGTAGATGCACTGAATCAAGACTTATGGCTAGCTCACTCACACACTCACACACACACACACACACACACACACACACACACACACAAACACCAGAGGTTTCCTGAGAAAACTTCCTGTCCAGTGTGATTATAGACAGAATCACCCTTTCCCTATTGAATTTCCTAGGACTTCAGATTTCTAACTGGGGTGACATACATATGGAAGGAAATTTCCTGCCTTGACCCTTCCTGAGCACACAGTTGAGGGCTGCTGTGTGCATGAACACCCTTTGAAAACCATGCCCAGAGCTGCTACATATTCCTGAGCTTCTGTCCTCGACCCCTCCTCCACCCACTGGTCACCACCTCTCCACTTTCTCTTTGTAGAGTCACCTCACTGGATGCTTCATTTAACAGTGTTCACTTTAAAAGAGCCCAATGTGGCCTCATTTTCTGGGTCTCCTCTGGCCCATTAAGCACCCCACCCTGACTCCCAAACCTGAACTCTCCACACTTTTGACCTTTTCCCTTGGTCCATTCATGCATTTGTAACACGGATTGTCCCTGGAGTACTTAGGAAAGGAACACACAGTTTAGATACATTGACTATATTGATGTTTTGCAGGTTCTTGGGTTCAGCCAGCTATTCCAGGGATCCTTGCCTCAGTTCCTCCTGCTGCTGCCAGCTCCCACAGCTGACTGATCAGTAGTAGAGGGGAGAAACTGACTCTCTGGAGAAAGAACCTGGTGAAACTCTTTCTGCCAATCTACTAAGACAGAATGAAGGGAAACACAGACAGTAGTAGGACAAACAGGATCTGGTTGTGGAACCAAGGGTCTTGAAACTGACCACAGAAATGCTCCAGCTTGAGTTTTGGGTCACCACCCCACTGTGTTCCCTGTGTACACCTGCTCAGGATTCTGACAAAACCATCAATCCTTGAGACTCTGACCTGCACCCATAATAAGGAGACCATCTCCCCTGGGTGAGGTTTTTCCATCATGACACCTGGTTGAGGAGGTTGGATTGTGGGTGGGACTGGAGAATGGGGAACTGGAATGGAGGACTTGGAGTAGGAGAAGGGGTGAAGATGGGGTCGTGACAGGAAAGGGAGGCAGATAAATAGGAGGGTGGCAAGTGGGTGTTCTGGGCGTTAGAAAGGAAGAGCGGGGCACAGAGACCCTCAAGGCAGGCTGTTGGGAAGGGAACTTACCAGGGAGAGAAGGGAGTATGGAGCAGAATCCAGAAGGGGAGAGCTTGTCTTGGAAGAAGGCTGAAGCATTGAAGCCTGCTGGGTCAGGGGAGGGAAGTGTGTGATAGAGCCAGAGGTTGGAGGCACAGGAAGAAGGTGTGGGGCTAAGGTGCAGGGATGGGAGGAATCTTCCTGGTCACATATTTCCAAGACAGAAGGCAGACACTCCAGGCTCCCCCCACAGTTCTCTCCTCAGATTCCATGAAGAAAGGCCCATTATGACATGCTCATGCCCCGCCCTGTAGGTCCACTGAGTAGACCCCACCATCCAGGGGACTTTCCCATGTCTATATTGAAGAATGATCACACAAAATAGCAGAGGGAAAGATGCTGTAATAGCAATCCATGTCCTTGTGTTGACATGCATTTTGCCTTGGTAGGCAATGACTGATCAGAGTGCTTGGGTGCTAGGCATGCAGTTAAAACTGAGAAGACAAAGTGAAATCAGTGTCCCAGTGGATTAACTCACTGCATTTGCCAGAGCCATTTCTCATAATTTCACTCACTGCCTGAATAGAGGTAGTGAGAGGAGAGAAGAGGTATCTTTTCTGCAACAAAGAGGATCCTGGAGAGTTAGCAGGGGGCTGCCATAGGCAAGATATGGGGTCAGATCACATGGGACCAGTAAACTTCTAGAAAATTTTTTGTGTCTTTAGTACCAAGTACACATCAGAAGTGCCCAACATGGTTGGGATGGAGGGTTTTGAGGATCTAAGTCCAGCAGTAGAGAAATAATCTCTAAGAGTGGGGGTTTATTTCCTAGTAATGAATCACCTCCATCTTATTGTGTAGAGCAGGCCTAGACATTTACCTGGAGAAAGAGCTCCATACACCACTTCCCAGTCGCCACTCCCAGCAGGAAGCTGGGCCTGGGAATTGCTCCAGATGAATGCCAGTAGGGAATTCCCTCCTTCCTTTTCATCTAGATTTCCTAAGCAGTGAGTGATCAGGTTACAGAGCCTTCAGCAAGAGGAAGAAAGTCTCTTCTGGGGCAGGTCATGTCCTACAGTGTTTTTTGGGTTTTCCTTTCTCTTGGAGAGGATCATGTGTTGAATAAGAAACTGTGCTCAGTTCAGAGGCCCCAAATCCAGCATAGGTGACATATGTCCATAAGTTACAGGCTTTTCCTGGAGATCATGACCATCAAGTTCATTTTGTCTGTAAATTAGGAAATTCTTAACCAAGGTGAAATTGCTGCTTAGTACAAAGTTAAAAAAAATTGATCCCATCATTCACAAGCTGTCCAGCAGAGCCAGCTGAATCAGAGCTGAGCTTCAGGATGATCACGGGTTACAGGGTGGACTTTAAACACCCAGAAAGACTGTGTGGGCAGTGCTTTTATGCAGAGAAGATGTGTGTGAGTGACAGGTAGTGCAAGGGATGATTCCTGGGCTGGATCCCTCCTAGGGTGCCAAGAACCTGGGGAGGTCATGTGATCCCTCTTTCCTCCTCATTTCCTACTGCCATATTATATTTTGACAAATTAGTTTGTATGACAAAAATTAACCAAGTGAAGTTGATACCTTAAGAGGATGGGCAGGTCCTTCATAGGAGCTCTACCTGTACACTCAGAGTAAAAGGACTGAGGGAGACCCTTGTGAGATTTTAACTGAGATGGGAAGGACAACTCCGGGGAAGTTGAGAATATGGTTTGCTTTTCATTCCTTACCTGAGTTTGATGATTCACATCTTGTTGGGATTCAGACGTGGAGTGGCCTAGCAGGATTCAGGAAGGTGAATGCGATGGTGAACACACCACGCCGGGAGAGAGGTTCGGGTGATGCAGACTCAAGTTTAATGTGGAAACATACAGTTTTTATATTCTCAAGTAGCCAATCAGCAACAAGGGGTGTGCCTTTCAGTGTATGGGCATTAGCATATATCTCTCCTGCTGAGCTTGTGCTCACTCCTTATAGGGGAAGAGGATGTGCCTGCAGTCAGTGTTCCTGAAAGGAGTTTGACTCATAGCAGAGGTGTGCCTCCTGCTTCTGAGAGGAAACAGGTGTGCCTATTCCATAGTCAAACATCTTCCTTCAATGCTAACCACATGGCTTGGAGCACTCCTTCAACATCTCATGTAGAACTTTGGGCCTCATCTTCTGAGATATGATAGAAACCCAGTGTTGTGAACTGGGCAAGGACTGTGCCTCCTGTTATTATCCTGTGGGTATGAACGTCACATATGATGGTTGACTTGTAGGATCATAGCACTGCTGAGAGATGGACCTGGGAGGGTGGATGCATTCAGTTTCCTGAGGACAGAACTCATGAGTAACTGAGACCTTTGAATCATGTCCTGGCCTCTGGCCCTAATACATCCTGCATTCACTTTCCCAAATCCTCCTGCTGAAGTTTCATTGGAGGACAAAGTTAATGATGTGGAGAAGGTAAGGGCAGGCAGTTCCTGAATCATAAATCCTTAATTTTCTTCTGACTCCAATCAAAAATCAAACATGACACAGTTTCCTTACAAGAAAGTTCTCAGAGGGTCTTTGAAAAGAGAAACTCTGTATCTTTCCATTTCCACCATCTTCACACTGTCAGTTTTCTCTTTGTTTGGGAGACCAGGTGACCACCTGGGAACCTTGTCTCCCAAGTGGCTCAGAACCCATAACCTTGCAAACCAACTGTCACAGGATCGTCCTGTAGAGAAGGAACTTCCCTTTACTGAAACGCCCTGCAGGAAGTCCATGAGAATTGACTGGAGAAGTGTCCACTGGGCTGATGCTTGGTTGTCTAAGGACATAAGTCTGTGACTGTGTTCTTGTTATCTGTGTGGTTCACCAGCCTGATGAAAAAGGATGATGCTGCAGAAGCACTTCCTTCCCATGCCACAAACACTTCACCTAGCACTGTGAGGACCATGGAGCTTATTACCTCCTCTTAGATGAAACCTTCCTTAGTCACAAACAAGAAATTGCTGAAAATCAAACAACGAACCCTGCCTCTGTTTGCAGTACTGAGTGTGAATTTGTCGAGTGAGCCAGTTCCCTCTGTGAGCACTCCCAATCCAGTGTAGAGGGAGGGAGTCACAAGGAGAGATGCTCTTTGAACATGGAGCCTCTCTTCATCACATTTGAGGGTGTATTGCACCAATGTGACAGACCCCAGACTAACAGTCAGTGAACATTTCAGTTCTTAGTAGTCTCAGTAATCACATCTGTAGTGTGTAGCTAATAGGACTCACACCTTAATGTCCAGAATACAAGAACCCTCTCCCGTTTTTACTGGGATTTGGATATGTGTGGTGTACTGGAGAGAGTTAAGTATACCCAACCTCTACCTGCTGGAAATTCTTCCTAAGTGGTGTCTCCCAGCTTCAGAATCTGTGATCTGGCCAGAAGCACATGGGCTTCAAAAGTCTCTTTCACACTGGAACATTGAAAATGTTCACAGACCTATATGCAGAAACTGCCTTCAGTTTTGAGATCTCTGAGACTCTCAGATGATGGGTAGAGATTGAGCTATCTATAGACTGAGTAATTCCAGGCAGACTTGACAATGCTTGATTCCCCTGGCACATTACCTCAGGAGAGACTGAATGGCAACTCCAGTTTTGGATTAAAGCATTCACAATGAACCTGGAGTGCAGGCACACATCGGGCTCTTCCACTCAACATCTGCCTCAGGCCTGCATCACTCTTCTCTGTCATGGCCTATTCATTTATACAGTGGGCACAGAAGACAAAAAAGCCTATGAAATACTATTGGCATGATGCTGGTCCCAGTCCATGCAGAAGAGAATGTTCTGACTTTTACTGTGGAATTTGAAATTGGACATTGAGAATTGTGCTAGGTACCCACGGGATTATCTAGGGGAACCAAACACACGTACATCCTCAGGCACACTCATTCCCAAACCCTAATTGTAACACCACTGACTCTGGGGACATGAGCAGGCAGCCAGGCATGTGACTTGGCAGAAGTGTTTCTCTAGTGAGTTCCCAATTCTGGCTCCCACAGCTGACTGGCCTCATGGTGGTGCTCCATATGACAGCAGGCAGTAACTCCACAGGTCTGACATGGAGTGAGTCAAAGAGACTTTCATTCTGGAATATGATTTTCTGATTTTCTTGAGGGCATCTGCAGTTAGGGAAAGGAAAATTCTCTGAGGTCCAGACCACCCTAGGAACTATCCACACAGGTCTTTGGCACTCTTAAACACTACAGGCAGCCTTGAAGGGAAACAGCATTGGGTTCAATGAAGAGTGGTTATAATAAAATACCTGAGTCTGGATGATTTGTAAAGAAAACTGTTAATTTATGTCATAATTTTTGTCTCAAAGCCCAATATCAGGCAACATCATCTGTGTGCCCTCTAGTGAGGATCCCCTGATGGAATCACCACATGGCAGAGAATCAGAAAGGGTGCCAGCCACACTTAAGGGTGAATGCTATGGGGTGGCCTCACTATGCCCAAAACCCTTTCTGTGGGAACCAACTGGCTCTGTAATCCCATCACCTACCCATTTGAAGACTAGCTTGCAGGAAAGCTGTGGTGCCCTGTGCCATAAGGACTGCAGTGGACCCCAGGTCTCAAAAGGCCCTTCACCTCAGCACTGACACGCTAGAGACCAAGCCTCCATCCCATGAGCATCTGAGGGGCATGTTCAAGCACATCAGTGAAGGACACTGACATTTAGAGAAAATGAGTGATGTACCAGAGTTCCATTCCTGGGATCAGAAATATAGTTGATTCCGTGGCACCAGACATCCCTGATAACCTGAGAGTCCAGGTTTATACCCTGGACCACTAAAGTAGGAACTCCTCTCACTCCCTAAAACAGCAAAACTTCTGTAGGGAGAGCAGCTGCCCTGGAAGAGGTGGCAGGACCAAGAGAAGGACTCAGTCCATGACCAACCTTCTGCTTCTCTGACCCCAAAATACAAAGAAGTTTACCTCAAGCCCTTCTGAAGGACTGGATTAGGTTCAAATTTGGGATCATCCCTCTCCAGCAAGTTCACACTGCCCACTGTCCTCGATGACCAGCTGAGAACCATGGTGGACACTCTGCCTGGTTTTCCAAATATCAGAATGCAGGGCATTCCAAGTCAGCTGCCCCTGGACAGTTCTGCCAAGAAGAGCTTCTCTCCTCTGGGAATGCCCTCATGATCAGTTACTTCTGATTAACTGAAGAGGACCACCAGGCTGCCGAAATGGTGACTAATGAAGTAAGTCTGAAAAAAACGCCATCTCCTTATTGATGGAACAACTCTTCAGCCTGCAGCCTTCCCAAGTGATGATGAAATGACCCTGATTACCCAGCATTGAGCACTCACCCTGCGCTCTGCTCCCTCATCAGAGGCCTATCTCCAAACTGCCCTAATCTCTCTTAAAACACTTGTTGATAAGAGGTGATGTTCCATTTCCTCTGGTTGTCCCTCAATAGCTACAACATGGGACCTGCCTTGGCACTCTCTCTGATGTCACACAGGCCTCCTTACCTCTGTCTACTCTAGTTACCCAATGGCACTGCTGTCCCTCTCCACCATCCTGGGCAGAACCCCCAAATTAGGGCTTCTGTCCTCATCAATCTCATGGATTTCCCATCACATGTCCCCTGTCTTCTTTCTTAAAATTCTCTGAGTCAAGATGTGTACTGCATCTGTCAACATCTTTCAGAAAAACTTGGTTTTTAATGTCCATTTCCTGTAGGGCTTTCTGTGGGGATCATGATTGTCCTGATCAAATGAAGTAGTAGGTGTCCCCTCTGACTCATCTCTGGGAGTGTCTTCAAATAAACAGACACTTTCCTTTCAAAATATCTGACAGAACCCAGGAGAACCCAGAGTATCCATAGACTTTGTACATTATTGAGTTATGGAGTATTGTCTGCATTATTTGTTCTTATTTGGTAATTGCTTTACACACTGCATAGAGGATATATTCTAAGTACAGTTTTTCAACTTATTATAAGTATAAAAATATGTTCAGGTGTGTGTGTGTGTGTGTACTTAATGATAGACCAGAGGACTGCACCTCCACTGATGGGGCAATATTAATTGTAGAGACCAAAGTATAGTTTCAGTTTTTCCAAAAATAAATGATATTTGGTTGATGTATTGCTTATTTAAAACAGTTTAATTTCTTGAGTTGGTGAAAAGTGCATTTTAAATGGATTTATATGTAACCAGATATCTTCTTTCAGAAAGACAAAATGAAAGAGAAAAATAAAGATACACTGAACTGTATTTAAATTATTATATTAAGGAAATTACATTAAGTGACTTAATAAATTATATACATATAAAATATTTATGCAAGGAGGTCAAGCCTAAAAGTAAATTGTGTGATTTTTTTACACAACTCTCTGAATATGTCACAAACCGTGGAACTGAACATAGTACGTGGATGAAGTTTGTAATTAATAAGCTGTTAAAATATGAATGGTTTGACATCTTAGCATGAAGTAAGGTGTGGCTTTGTTGAAAACATAAATTAACAATTTCCAAGGGTTCATTTACAAAAACTAACAAAAGTGACCAGGTATGGGAAGTAAACCTGAAGACCAGATGAGGAGACCCCAGGGGAGGAAGGATGGGAGCAAGTCTGGCCCAGGTGGTGTTTTCATGGTAGACAGGAAAGAGAGAACATCTGCAAGGAAGTGCAGTTCTGGCCCTGGTTTCCCTTAAACCATGATTGCTCTATGAGATGGCATCTCACCTTTATGAGAGCCACGTCCCTTGCTTTGGAGTGACAGGAGAACTGAGGGCTGCCCCTGTGCTGTCCTGCAGAACACAGCATGGCATAATGCAGCAAGGCAGGCTTCTCTCCTGGTCCTGCACAGGCCTTAGACTATGGGGCTGGGTGGGAGAGCCATGCTGAAGCTCCACCGCTTGCCTATTTCCAGGGGTCACTTCCCAGGCCAGATGACTTCTAGGGGACCATTACCCTCCCCTGCAACACAGTGCTGCACCAAACTGGGACCAGCACAACCACTCCCTGCTACCTCCATGCCTAACAGATCACTGTCACTCAGGTCTTAGTTCCTGCCTGATTCTCAGTCTCCCTGGTTGGAGTCAGGCTGACCGCCCGAGTGTTAGGCCCAGCCTGAGTCCAAACCCAATTCTTCCTGTGCTGTGGGGCACAGCAGTCACATACACAGTAACACAAGTTGTTGAGTGACACACACAACCTGGCTCAGCCTTGTCCTTTGCTCCTAGGATCTCCCAACTTCTTTTCAGAGGCTGCTTGTAGCTCAGTGTGGAGGGGTGTGCAGGGACTCAGGATACTGCTCTCCATGAAAAAGGCAAAAGGTCAAGTTCACTGTGCTGATCTCTGTTTCTTTTTGGTCAATTTACATTTATGCCAATACTGTGATGATAAAACCAGCACTAGGGGACATCAGTGATTCCACAAGTAAATGACAAAACTGACAGAAGAAAACTACATCCACACTCAAGTCCAAATGCATGCAGCCAGCATCAGTTACCATGGGATCATCCTAAAATCATGATCTGGTATATCTGTAATTTCATACATAAAGATAAAAGCAGCAACAAAATGCTTAAGTGAAACATAGAAGCCTAACAGAAATGTGGGTCATTACTTTTCTCTCTTACTGATATTTTAGAGAAGTTTAAAGCAAAATAAAGCATGATAACAGTATTTTTTTTAAAAAAAGTTTTTCTCCTTAAATGTAAATGCTGAATGTAAATGCTAAATTCACACTTTGTGGATTCTTCAGGTTACCTGACCATGAGGGCATCAGTGCACCAGGAAGAAAACAGCCAGGAGAAAACCATGAGGTTGCTGAGCAAGAACTGAAAGTCCAGCAGACCCAGCTTACAAAGTCTCACCTGAGTTCCCTGGGACATCATCCTGCCCATATCCAAGTTCTGAGAAGCCCATGAGAGATTGAGGTCCATCAGACACCTGCTCTGGGGGTCAGCACCAGACCCCACCCAAAGTCTTTATGCTCCATTCACAAGAGACATTACCCAAACAAACCCAGGATGTGGTGTGTCTGGGACAGATTCAGGAGACAGCGGATCTGCAGGAAAGGCAACCTCAGCAGTAAAGCAAGTTGACAAGGAATGAAGAACTCAAAACCCATAAGCATAAATACTTTTATTACACTCTTAGCAGTTGAAAAGACACATTTCTTATTTCTTTCTGATTTCATACCCCTTGCCCTGTCTCCAATTGTGCAGTTATAACTCAATGACTCCCAGAAATGTTCTTCCCTTGGGTGCTGCCTCAGTTTTGGAATCTACCTGGAGATTCTTCATGGTCACAACTGGAATCATACTTTCTCATTATTTGTGGAGTCTTTAGAGACACAATGGTCAATGACAAAGTCATTAGCTTCTTGCATGCCATGCTGCCCACACCGTATCCTGATCCTCCCCTGGTTTCTCAGAACTTAAGTAGACTCTTTGGGTTCAGAGATTCAGCAATTATCACTCACATCTGTAATAACTAACATACTCAGGGTATCACTTCCCACATGCCTAGGATCATTGCAGCCCTCAGCATCAGTCCTATGGAGCTGGAGTTGCAGCTGCAATTCACGCACTGTGTTAATAACTCCTAGTCAGGGAGCCCAGGCCAGGATCAGACCTCTGTCCACCAGATGATTCTGAGAGGGTGGGATTTTCCTCTTTACTAGGAACAGCAGTGTTGGGATGGTGAATGCAGAAGTGTGGGGAGGGACTGGGAATATTACTTTGTTTTTTTCATGGTAATTAATATAATTTCTACATGTATAAACTGGCTTATGTCCACCTGTCAGAAAAAGGCTGCTCTGAGGAGACAAAATTAAGGAAGATGGAACTTTCCCTGCTCTGCTTTTCCTTGGTGATTATCCATGTCCCAGTGAAAGTCACATAGCATCTATTTCCTAAGCACAAGCATAACTGGTGGACACTCTTTGAGGTCAGGGGTAGGGTAGAATCTACCAATTTTGCTATTATAGGATATTTGAGTCTAGAAAGTAACACATCCATGCTACTAACAACACACCACACAGATTCACACGTGGAAATGGCCAAGCAAGTCACACGACAGAGTTCCAATTGCCTATTCACAAGGGGCCAGGTTTTGTCACCTGAAAAGTGAATTTGGTCCCTACACTCTCCTGTGCTCCCCAGCAGGAGACAGGACAGAGGCTCCCAGGGCTAAGCCAGCAGGAAAGCACACATTTCTCCTCAACTAGGACTTCTTTCAGTGAGGATGGTGATAGAACTGTTCCTGTTGTTAGTTGATATTGAGACCATGGCAGTTATAGGATGGTATGAACTGTGGACTGAGGTTTCTCTTCTCCTCTTATTTTTTTGAGGATTGATATCCAGTGAAAGACCCCAAGGCAGGGGCCACACACCCAGTGAAATGATGTGATGTTCCTTGAGCTGTTATTTCTTGTGTTGGTCTTGGTGGGAAATTACAAGCCTCTTGATCCAGGAAGAAGATGGAGCTGAGGACAGGCCCCTACCTACCACACAGTTAACAGGCTGGTACTGCCAATGGCATGCCCTCTTTGACCCAGTGTCACCTACTGGAAGAGGTAATCCATTCCCATCCCCAGGGAAAGTTCCATGTCATCTGTCATGTACAATGTCACATTTTCATAAAAAAATTCATTTGAAAATAAGATAAAACAGCAAACTATTTTCCATCACATTGGGGCATCTTACCTTGACATTAGAGGGGTCTCTTCCTCCAGCAGAGCTCCAGGAGGTCAGTATGATACAGAGTAATTATCAGCACATTGATGGGGTTGCTCATAAATTACTAAGGGAGTGGACTCCATGTGGACATAGGATAAGAGTGACAGAGGAGTTTGCTTCACCATCCTGGACTGAGCTGCTGCTGGACCACTATCATGGATGGGAAAAGCCTGGAGAGGAGAGGACAGCACAGAAATGAGACTCAGGTCTTTTGCTGTGTAGTTGAAGGACACTTATTTTCAGCCTGAAATGTTCAGTCAACAGATGGCACTATATTGTGTGCTCTCTTTTCCTGGAGGGCTCATGGCTCATATTCCTCCTGGGCTATCCAAATAAAATTCTTAGTCCAAGGTGCATTGCTGCTGAGGTTGAGAGTTTAAATTTAGATCCCATTGTTCACTGGCTACCGCATAGTGCCTCCTGAATCAGAATGAGCCTTCTAGGAGGCCATGGAGATGGGCTGTCAACACACCTGCAGATGCTGTGTGTGGGAACCATGTTCATGTAGATGAGACAATGCAGAGCCATCAGAGCACAGGACATTGGTCCTTGGTGCCAGTGCAGATGGCCCGGGTTCACATGAGCCTGAACCCACGTGCACCTGGGAAGGTCATGCAAATCTGTTTCCTCAGTTCTCTGCACTGTCCTTTGAGCACTGAACCCTGCAGTTGATGGACATGGGCTATAGTTGCTCTGAATATGCCCTTTCTTCTCACTCCTTCCTCACCAGAGGTGTACCTGCAAGCTCTCATCCCCCCTGAGACACCTCAGCATCAGGAGGCACAGGCCAATCCTCTCTCAGATTAACCCCTCAGGTGGCCACAGACTGTGACCTCAACCAAGGGCTTCCCCTGAGGAGCTCCCAGGTCCTTAATCACTCTCTCATAAAATATCCTCTCCTCAAACTTGTTGGAACTATCTCTAATCCACTCTCTTCTGCTACTGAGTGGGAGTGGTTGAGAGGGTTAAGGATAGGATATTTAATTCTAGGCAAAAGCACTGCATAGATTTTCATAAGAAGAAAAGATAATTGGTTCTTGTTATTTATTCAAAACATTTTAATTTCTTTTTTTTACTGCAAAATAAATTTATTTGAAGATAAACTGTCTTATAAAAGATCAGAGGCAACTTGAGATCCCAGATTCAGCTTGTCTCATACAAAGATTCAACTTCAAGTAGCACAATTTTATCTGCTTTTAATCCTGAACACTCTTGAATTATGAACTGTTTACACGACACACTCAACAGCCAACTCCAGCACTAGGGGATCCACAGCTTTCAGCTCAGGCTCATGAGGGTCCAGTATGTGTCACTGAAGCCTCTGACTGTGACAACAAGCAGAGGTCCTGGCATCCCAGCCCTTCACTCCCTTGGCACTTTCTGAAAGCACAAGAATACAAACCAAGACCAGCCCACTGATGAGCAGGGGGTGGAACTTCTGCATGATGGCGTGCTGATGGCACAGGGTGGACCTTCCTGATGAACCCCTGGCAGGCTGACCAACCAAGAGGTCTGAGCAGCAGCCTTACCAGGACCTTACCTGGCTGCCTGGCAGCTGGGGGGAGGAAGGAAGGAGAAAGAAGACACACAGGTGTGACAGCTTCAGCCTACACTGGCAGGAGCTATGTGATGATCCTGGCAATGGCTTGAAGGGATGGGCAAGTCATTGTCCTGGGCAGTGAGCAGCGCCTAGTGGCTACTGACGTCAACCTGCACCAGCACCTGCTGGCAGGTGGGGCACACACAGCAGTCCAGGCCCACCTGCTGGGTGCTGACCTGCCATATACTCTTCTTAGTCCTCTTGGACATCGTGCCTGGGGGCTTCTCATGGTTGTGGAAGTCCATGTGTGCAGACAGCAGTTCCTGCTGCTTGGCTGTGTCAGGCAGCAACACCAGCAGCTAACTGAAGATCTTCTGGAAGTTCTTCCCAAGCAGGCCCTGGCAGCTCTTTTACTGCTGCTGCAGAGATCATTCCCTGTCCGAACTCCCCCAAGTGGCTCTTAAACTTGCTGAAGTGGGCCTCGTTGCTCTGCACAAAGCCCTTGATGGACTGGATGAGCTGTAGGTTCCTCTCCCAAAAGTTCTCAGGGACCAAGTAGGCTCGTGGTGTGGATGTCAGCATGGGTGCTTTTGTGGCGGTGGTGGTGGTGGTGGTAGGTCTGGGGATACAGGCTGGGTGGGGATTGGGCAAGAGCCTGGAGAAGCCGGGGGTGGGGGGTGATTGCTGAAAGGAGGAGCCAGGCCTGGTGTAAATGGGAGTGGTGTACCCTTCAGAAGCACCACAGTGTTGAAGCCTAGGGGAGGAGGCATCCTGGGTGGTCAGAGGCATCCCAGCACTGGGAAGTCTTCCTGGGGAGTGGGGCAAGGAAGGGACCCCAGGAGTCTTGGGAGTTCCGGGGATCCTTTGGGGGTGCTCCATGCCAGGGTTGGCCCTTCTGTGCATCCATTGATGATGACAGCTACTGGCCCTCTGCTCTACTCACAGGAGCTTCAGGGGCCTGCTCAGCCTGGGGCTTTGTGGTATGGTCAGAGGGCAGTGGCAGGGACAGTGTGGTACCAGGCTTCTCAGAGCCCACCTTCTTTTTATTGCCAACGTTGGTGGAGGTCTGGGTAGAGGCTAGCTCCAGCAGAGAAGCAACTGCCACAGTGGGCATGCTTCGCAACTCCTGGGCACCAAGGCCACTGCCCTGCTCCTCTGCAGGTGGCAGGCCACCATTCCGTCCATCCCTACTCCCCTCTCAGCCTTCTGACTGCTCCAGGGTCAGCCTGGGTCCCTGGAATGGGTGGAGCCCCTTTATTGCTGCATCTGCTGTTCCAGGCAGAGATGAGGCTTGGTAGGGTGGTACTGGGCTTGGATGCAGAGGACACTAGGGCAGAGAAGTCCTCCTTCTGGAAGGTGTTTCTACCCCTGGTGGACCAGGGTACACCAGCACTAGCCCCACAAGCCCTGGGGCTGCCCCTGTGCAGCAGGAGGAAGTAGAAGTACAGAGACTTGGGAAATCTTCATCCTTGAGTTTTGGAGTGGGAAGGAGGGTGCTTTGTGGGGTGAGCCCTGGGCCCAGGTCCAGGCAGTCTTCTTGGCCTTCAGGACCATTTGCTGAGGCCTCCCTGGGGCCTGAGCCTTCACCCTGAGCCCGGGTTAGGTGCCAGGGGCAGTGGGGCTCATGGGCCCTGAGCTGCAGCCTCTTCCTTCCTAGGACTGCCACACTCCTCCGGGTTCTAACTCCTGGGAGTCTCCACTTGTTGTGCAGTCACTGATGCCTGGATGGCAGCAGCCATTTCTCAGTCCTTTTCTTCCCTCTTTTACCTCCAGCTTCCTTGATGGCTCTGCTAGGCTTCACACCTGCTGGCCCGGCCCAATCGACCCTGGCAGTTGTACCTGTCCACCACCTCATAGTCCTCACCACTGACAATCCTGTCACTACGACGTGAGTGTTGTGGTGCAAAGCTGAACTGCAGGTCAATCTGGCAGTTTAGGCGTGCCTTAGCACAGCTGTGGCTGTGACAGGCAGTCCAGTGTGCCTTGAGGTGGATCGCAGTGCAGAAGGCATGGCTGAACTGCTCTGTGCTGCAGTGTCCCTCCTCACACAGGAAGTGCTTCTCCTGGAAGTGCTCATGCAGGTGTGCATAGTCGCTGTAGTAGTCCTGGGCCCCATCTGAGTCACAGAAGTGACAAAAGTAGTGGTCTCGGTGCAAGTGCTTCAGCAGCTCATCGTTGTTGAGGTACCGCTCATTGCAGAACTTGCAGAGCGGGTGTCCACAGTATGATGTGTCCTCAGGATCCCCTTGCATGCGGTGCCAAGCCAGATCCTTGCGCGAGTACCACTTGTGCTCGGAGGTGAAGATCTCGAGGTGCTTCAGGCATAGTTTGCAGCAGAAAAGCTCATGCTGCTTCCGCGTTTGCTCCTCCAGGTCCCCGAAAAGGCCGAAGGGCGACAGCTGGGGGCACTGCGGGCACTCAAGCTGCAACAACTGCCTGTACAAGGCAAACACCTTTCCATCTGCAAAGTCCATGTCATATTTCTCCTTGTGCTGCAGCTGCTGGATGGGGATTGTGGCAAAGGCAGGAAGCTTCTTTCCAAAGACCACTTGGCGCAGCTCCTCGTGGCACAGGGAACAGTAGCGCTGCTCTCACAGCACCTGCATCTTGGTGGAGCAGCGGTAGCACACCGGATGGTCGCAGCGGCCGAGAGTTGTGGCCTCCAAATCCCTGCAGCACCGCAAGCAGCTCCAACCACCCGGTTTGGGAGCCGCGGCTACTACCACTTCTAGGGCCCCACACCGCCATGGCGGAGCTCTGGCCACCTCCCTCATTTTAATTTCTTGATGTGATGAAAGATATGCCGTAAAATTACATAAATCTAGGTAGAAATCATTATTAGGAATGACAAAGCAGAACACTGAACAAATGGAATTGTGTTACATTAATATTAAAATAAATGAAAAATATATAATGTAATATTAAATTATATGTAAATTCCAGGAAAGATGCTGATAAAGGATATTTTAATGATGCCTGGTCATGATGGTACACACCCGTAATCCCAAGTACTTAGGAGACTAAAGAGGGAAGATCACAAGTTTGAATTCAATCTGGGTGACTTAGCACAACCATGTCTCAAAACCAAAATTTAAAACAAGGACCTGTTGTGTAGCTCAGTGATAGAATACTTGATTATCATGCATGAGGTTCTGGGTTCAATTCCAGCAGCACTAAAAAAAGTCAATGCCTAAAATTAAATTATGTCATTATTGGACAATTCTGTGAACACATTAGGAGCCATGGAGTTATACCTTGTGTTTGTAAATTTCATTGTAATAGGAACTATATATTACGTTCTATTTATGTTTTATCTATCAAAATGTAAAAATACATTCTACTGTCATATACAACTAATTAGAACAAATAAAATTTAAAAAAGAATGACTATTTTCACTTTTCAATGAGAACGGCTCTATTTAAACATATACTAATGGTGTCCATTAGATTTGTTTAAAACACTGCCACAGTGATTTTTCACATCCCACTCCTCCTTACTGCCTGATGTATCTTTTTCTATTTTTCCAAGCCTGGAAAGCACTGAGCTGTTTCTGGGAGGATATGATCATAGTCATTTTATAGATGGGCAGTCTGTGAAGAAGGCAGAACTTGGAGTTCACTCTTTCCAGCTAAGCTGGAAACTCTGTGCCCTACAGCCAGCAGCTATCATGTAGGGGATTTTCCCACAGAGCATCATGCAAAGACTCTGTCCTAGTGCTAGCCACATGCCACCTAGTTTGTTTCCTAAGCCTTTAAATTCCCAATTCTTTAATTTTAATGTCACACAAAAATGAAGAAAGGAAAAATTCTTTTTGTCCTCTCCTTAAGTAAAAATTATGTATAAACGAGAAAACATTTAAAACAAACAAAAGAAATAAAATAAACTCAGTATGATTATCCTTCATATTACAAATACTCTTCATGGATCAGATCAGAATCTAGGCAACAGTTCTGGATGAGGAGGAATTGCCAGGAGCAGGTGGCAGTGGAGCTCCCTGCTGCTCTCTGCAACTTCTTAGAGCACCCCTCAAGTTCTCATGTAGACCTGCACCCACCCCCTGGTGCACCAGATTTTTTCAATGGGTAAGGGAAGCTTCTGGAGACATCCATGGGGTTCCTCAGGATTTTCTGAAAGAAATACGGTCAAGTATAAGATGTGGGAAACAGCCCTTATTTTAGTAGACCCTGGCAGTTTCTTGTCCATGTAACTCTGAGCACGGTGGAGAGTGTTCATAATCCTTGCTAAGAGCTGGGGGGACCCCTCAGACACAGAGGGGAAGGTGATCCTAAAAATTGATGCACAAGTCCCTAAGCTAAGCAAGAGAGGGCAAAGACACACTGAAAAGACCTTCAGAAGGCACAGGTGTTAATATGCACAATAATAGACAATCACCACAGATAGGAACATGCAGATCAACAATGCCATGCAAGCAGACCAAGCCATGCTGAAGTGATTTATCCAGGAATGGACCTGAAATAGTTCAATAACTGATATATACATTAGGGCCTGTTTGATTTCCTTTTACACACACACACACACACACACACACACACACACACACAATCCCTAAGAGTATTATTGACTAAATGTCAAAATTTCATTGAATAATCATTTGAGTCTTAGTGGAAAATTTCAGCAAGTTGATATAATTTCAGTAAATTGATAAAAGGGGCATTGCTTGTCTTCCTTCCTTCATTTCTTCCTTCCTTCTTTCCATTCTTCCATACGTCCCTCATCTATTTCTTCCTTCCTTGGAGGTAAGTAGTCTAGAAATCTTGGTGTATATAGGGAAAATAAACTGCATGCATGGAATGGATAATATTTTGTAGATTGATGAGAAATAAGGTTGAGGAAGAAACTGAAGCTGGAGGATGAATTATAACTAACCAAGATCAGATTAGATTAACTGATATTTTATGGCAGGAACAAAGCCATTTGTAATTGATTGACAATTCAGTAATCAGCACTCTGTTGATGCACAGGTAATAATTGATGGACAGATACAGACTGTCCATAATGAGCAGGAGATGAATGGGTAGATTTGATCTGAATCCAGTGGATTTGATTGTTAGAAAGGAAAGTTTCAGTTTGCAATAAACCTACCTGGTTTTGGAGAAGTGGAACATCAATGTGTTTAAAATCACCAAACCAAGACAGGAATTCAAAGTTCCCTCATGAAAATCAAGTGCAAGCTATACATTACCTTCTCCAAAATCAAAATAGCTGCTTTCTGTCTCCTGTTCTCTCCATTTGACTGCTTTTTTCTGTATTGTTCTGCACAGTCTGGCATAAGTAATATAGCTGGACAGAGAACAGACAGAACATTAGTGATGGGAAAATATTTACAACATTGCAATGATGCTTTTGTTTATTGTATCCTACAAAGAAATCACACAGAATACATAAAAAAAATAAAAGGTTTGCTCTCATTCCTGTTCACCATACCACATCACACCTCAATATTTCATTCCTTCTGCTTACAATTGGTTATATATACAGAAACCCTTTCTTCATGGATTCTTGAATTTCTATTTTAATTTTGGCCTATTATTTATCATTTCTGTTAAGACATATTACTCTGGGACTTCTCTTTGCTATATGAGTGCATCAGTCAAAAAACAAGGACTTTCAAATGGTCTTTGTTAGTTTCAACCTATTTTGAGTGCTCACATTTCACAGTATATTAAGTGACAGCTAACCATAAATTAGGTAAGTTGTGTAACTGGTACTTAAGAGAGATTTCTCCCAAAAACTGTAAAAATTAAGGCTACTTCTATAGGCATAATATATAGGTAATACATTATATCACATATTAGCATATGTTAAACTCCATGCAATATTTTGCTCTGCCCTTTCCTTCAGTAAATGACACTCAATGTAAACAGAGGAGAACAGATATGATTCCAGTGACTTTGGTAAGATTACTTGGGTTGCTTCTGCTTCAGGTTCCATAATCCATTTCAACACCACCAAGTAATCTGAATGTGCACTGCCTCAGAGACTGACTGGTAGGTACAAAAAGTATAAAGAGTTATACAATGGTTTTGCAAATAGTATTTGCATTAAAATCAACTACTATTCGAAGGTATGCTTTAATTGCTCCTTCAGAGATCCTCTCATTGAAACTGACAGTTCTATCTGCTTTAGCATTTTTTCTAGTCTTAACCAATATATAAAATACATATTTTCATGAATTTTATTTACAAAAGTGACATAGAATATTTTTGGAAAGTTGTCTAAACTTAAGCACATTATGAGCATTTCCCAAAGTTATTAATAGAGCACACTTTCATTTTTTAATAACTGAAAAGTAACTCACTGTACTATTTTGTATGATCTCAAAAGAGATATAAAATAATATATTCCTCATTATTCTATTAGACACTATTCAGAAAGGACAATGATATTCCACATATAATTTTTCACTACTCTTTAAAATATTTCCTTACATGGTGGCACCAGTCAGACTCTAACTGAAGTGGTACTGCACAGAGAGACTCAGCTCAGACAGAGAAACACCAACTGTCTGTTCCAGTGATGCTTTTTCAAGGGGCAGAAAGAGTTTCCTTTCCAAGGTTCTTCTCATCTGAGAATCACAGAGTGATATCCAGAGTGGCAGCAGAGCATTCTCTGAGCTCTCCTTTGTCACTCTCCCAGAATGTGCAGTCATGGACTTTCAGTGCTTCCAGGGGTCACTCAGATGATGCCAACAAATATTACTAAAGTCACACCAGCTGTTTGCTGCTGAGGAGTGACCAGTTACTTATGGAATCTGACCTGTTCAAATGCTGTGTCCCAACTCTCAGAACCTGTGATCTGAAGGAGACATGTGCTTTCTACATTGTGACCACTATGCCAGGCTGAGTATTCTTGACACAAATTCATAGTGTGACTAGTTTCTGGGATTTCCACAAGATCACAGAGTTCCTGACTCCTATTCCTGTGCATGGTGACTCTTGATCTCACACCCAGGGAATTTTTTCAGACCTCAGCATTGGGGCCTGAGTCTGGGTTCCCATTGTGGCTCCGCTTTTTGGAGCATGTGAGTATGGACACATTCGACTCTTAGTCTCTTTTTCTGCACTCAAAGAGTAAAACTATAAAATAAACTAGGATATATGTTTGGGGAGACTGTGGAATGATCTAGTAGTTGAAAGGGATAAGTATAAATTCATAGTATTAGATCTGACAAGGTAATAAAACTCAGAGAGGCATTGTAGACCAGCATTCCTAATTCTCAGGTGATGGTCTTGAAAGAAGCCACTTTATCTTAATCCATACTCAGGTTAGAAGGAACCAGGTAAAAGATTCAAAGATGGTACATGTGTTACAAATTCATTCTGTGATACACTTTCTTCCAGTCTTCATTTTCTGGGCCATGTGTTGTCCTTTAGTTGGTGTCTCTGATGGTCACACTGGCTAGTCCACAGAGGCAACTTTCATTATTTAGAAGAGATGTGTGTTGAGTGCTGATGATCTTCACCAAGGTGTGCAAGAGAGTCAGAGAAAGACTCTGAGATCAGGCTAATTCCACATGATACCTTCCTGGGATGTTCACTTGGGGTTTATATTTTGTCTATGGTGAGGCAACTCTCTAGGCATCCTGGTGCCATGTCCTGACTGCTTTACTCCGTCATACTCTTCCACCATGATGTTCTGCCACTACTTGTGTGCAGAGCTATGCAACCAGCCATATAAAGACTACTGAATCTGTGAGCCCCAGATAAATTTTCCTTCCTCTAAAAGTTTTCTTGTTGAGTCTTTTGGTCAGAGCAATGAAAAGTGGACTGAAACAGGATGGTCTGCCAGGATGATTGTTTTGGGATTTCAAGCTGTGGAGGAGAGGAGGGATGGGCTCAGTTTATAAATTCCTATCATTTCAGCCATGCTCACCTGAACTACATAGTCATTTTAGGGGATTCAGGGGAGAGGACTCATGATAGATGATATAACTCCCACTGAGGAAAGACTAGTTCCCTCCATTTAAAAGTCCTGACCTTGCTGCAGTGCCCTTAGCTTGAAAGATGGCTTTCTCTTGGCAAGAGGGAAATTGCCAAATTTAGGGAAACATAATCCAGGGAAGTTTGAAGATTACATGATATTAGTCTATGAAATAAACTGACAGAAAAAAAGAACATACATATTTTATTATATGCCCAAATTATGGAATATGAGATCAAAGGGATCGAATGGGGAAATGTGGATTTCCCAGACCTTTTTAAAAATATTTTATTATAGAGAGGGTTTTGCTAAGTTTCTTAGAGCCTCACAAAGTTTCTGAGGCTGGCTTTGAACTTACAATTCTCATGCCTCAGCCTCCACAGTTGCTGGGATTACAGGTGTGTGCCACCACTCCCGGCTGAAGTTATTTTCAATCTCTATATTTATGATATTAGGTTTGCTTCTCCCCAGCCCTCCATACCTCAGTATAATTACCAAGACCACATATTTATATGTGTGAAACAGGGAGGAAAAATCAAATGGCAGAGATGTAAAATAGTGAATATCATGAGTACACAGAGCAATCACTTTTAAGAACAGCAAGAACTCTAGATAATGATGAGTATTCATGAATGGTTTTTGTATTTATCATTTTACTTGATCTTTAAAATCTTAGAAGGTGAAATGTGTCTTCACTCAAATTTTAAAGACTAGAAAATTGGACCTCAGAGACATCACATGTTTGGCAGAAGTTCACAAAATTTTCACAATATTCCTAAAATCGCCACTCAGTTCTTGCAGGTCAGTCTCTCCTTTCCTTCTTATTTATTGCTTCCTGTGTCTCAACATCTTCTGGGTTGCTGTCATCTGGGACCTGGCATTTCCTCAACCAGTCTAGTCAGATTGAGGAAAAAGGAATTCTCCAGTCTCCACAAGGCTGCTTCTGTTTTGCAGCAATGACATTGCACCACTGGTCAACAGCATGTCTGCCCTCCCAGTGAGCTGAAGTCATCCCAACATGAAGTTCCCAGGCACTTGTTCATTTGGCTAAAGACTTTGCCCATCACTGAACTGCTTTTTCTGTGCAATAGCAAATGTGGCTGTGTTTGATTCATCTACCATCATCTGTGAGCCCTGGAACATGGTGGGAATCCTAGCTCCAGCCTTACCAACTGACCAGGTACTGCCACTCAAACCAAGGTGCCAATCAAAGAGATGAGTACTGATGAAGGCAGGAAAGGGGCCTGAATTGGTATAGCTCTGCTGTGAATACAAGGGGATCTATCTCCTCAGCTCTGTCATCAGAGGAAGGGATTGACAAGAACCACGTAGGGAAAGGATGGAATTGGGATAGACAAGAGACATACACAGCTAGCACTGCTGGTCTAACAGTGGTCTAGTAGATATTTTCTCAATTGTTCTGGTTGATCCTTGTCTATGATAAGAAAGTTGCTATTGCCTGGGAACAGTTTCAACTCTAATGACAAGAAATGTTTCTATGGAATTTGTTGTTCTGCAATCCATGAATGCAGGACAGACTGCCTCAAAGTAAAGGAGACAGAGTGCAGGCAGCAACATCCATCAAGCTTTTGTCCAGCTTTTATGCAAGCAAAGGGTGACTGACTTTAGCAAGAGCAGCCTATAAGTTCTTTTCTGCAACAGAACAAATCCTGAAATCACCATATAGAGGTGCCCAATTGGCCTGTGGTGTGTCCCTAGTTTTCATGACTGTATCTATCTATAATTTAGGCTAAACACTTTTCCTCAGATTCCAGATTCCTAAAAGGAAATGGTATTAAATCATTTACCACCTCTAATTTTCCTGTGAAAACCTATTTATGCATTTATGCCTCATTTTGCTAATAATATCCAATGTGAAACCTAGTGATGTAGAGAAGAAAAAATGCTGTTAATAATTTCTTTGGAAGGCAATAGAAGATAGAATCATACCTCCCACCAATAATATCTATGAAGAGTTTTCAAAATGACCAGTAATCCTAACTAATTGCAGAGGAAGCGGGGCCATAATTATGGAAATTGCTAGTTAATGGGCACTTCTTTCCCAACTCACTCTCACTTCCAAAGTAATGTTTTTTTCCCCATCATAAATAAAACATAATAGCACTCTTCATAGTTAAAAACATAGGATTTGACTTCCTGAAGAACTCATGATTCACAATTTACCAGAACCAAATTTAGATAACGGAGGAAAGTTTTCAGTTGCTACTCAAAGAAAAGATACCTGGATCCTCAAACCCTCTTGTGAGTCTGAGTAGGGTTCCCTTGGAGGTTTTGCAATGCTCAGTCACTTTCAGAGAGTGACATCCCTCAAAGTTCCTTGCAATCAAACAATTGAAAATTTATAATGTCATTATGATGACATCAAGTATGTGCAGGGTATAAAATATTAAGTAGACATCTGGGGATGTTCTCCACATGAACTGAAACCAGAGAATTGGCATCGGTGGAACAAAGAAAGGGCAAGCCATTTTTCCCAGGACCCTGGTGTCACCCACGTGTGCAAATCTCCAAGGTGCCAGGCCTCTGATGGGAGGGATCCTGTGGAGCACTCTGCAGAACCAGCCTCGGAAACCATTGCCAGCATGGCCTACACCATTCATGGTACAACCTAGGTGCCCTGTACACGCATACAGGTTCTCTATGTCAGAGTCCATCCTTCATCACACAGCAGGCTCCTTCATGGCAGGATCTTAGCCTCCCCAAGGGCCACATCACATCCCTGTTCCTCAGCCTGTAGATGAAAGGCCTTAACAGGGGCATGAGGATGATGTAGGAGGCAGAGAAGATCTTATCTTTGAGTGGGATGTGGTAGGACTGGGGAAGCATATACCTATAGGAGGTGTTCTCATAGAATAAGATCACCATCATCATGTGTGATAAGCAAGTGATGAAGGATTTTCTCTTCTCTCTGCTGATATCATATGATTGACCATGAGAAAGATCTGGGCATAAGTTGTGAACACCATGGAGAAAGGGATAAATAACATCATGACACAGCAGATGTACATCACCATTACATAGGTGGCCTCGTCAACACAGACCAGTCTCAGCATGGTGGGTACATTGCAGAAAAGGTGGTTAATCTTGTGGGAGACTCAGAATGGTAGGCATGAGGAGGAAACTGTCTAGAGAACCACCAGACCAGGAGCTGGCCAGGATGAACCAACAAATGCAACAGCTCATGAGAGCAGGGTAGTGCAGTGGGCTGCAAATGGCCAAGTAGCTTTTGTAGGCCATGAGTCCCAGAAGGAAGATTTTGACCTCCACAAACTCAGGTAGAGAAAGTAATGGGCAGTGCAGGCAGAAAAGGAGATGGTCCCCTTGCCAACCAGGTAGTCCACCAGCATCTTGGGGACAGTACCAGAGATGAAGCCTGTTGATGAAGCACAGTTAGCTGAGGAGGAAATACATGGGCATGTGCAGCTGGGGTCCACATAGATCAGGAATCAAGTCAATCACAGCCCCACTGGCTGTCATGGCCAAAGAGAAGGTGATGGAGATGACAGCAAAGAGGAGGCCTGAGGTTCAACTCTGAGGAAAGAGGCTCACCGCATAAAGTTAACAGAGAAGGTCATGTTTAATCCATGGGCTTGTGTTTGATCTGGGAAACAGAGATGCATGAGCTGATGAGAGTCACAGTGGTGTGGCAGACCATGTGGAAGTGTCTGTGTAACAAGCACTAGTAAATTATGATTATTTTTATGATTGACATCAGGCAATTTTTGGTTAGCTGGATTTGCAGCAACTAGAAAGTTTGGTTTCAATGGAATGAGACAAGTGGACACTTGGCAAATGCTGCTCAGAGTGAGAAAGTTTAGTTATTAAGGCAGAATACCAGAGTTCCAGAGAGGACTGGACATTGATTCAAATAGCCAAATAGTTTAGTCAGACGTTTGATCAAATTGGGAATTTTCAACACAATTTTAAAACTGAAATGCTTCAGCTGCAAATAACCATTAAGTTGAAGACACAGCTAGAAACCACAGTGAGTGTCAGTGAACACGATGACCTCATCTATCTAATCCTTGACCATGGCTATTAGCTCCTCCTTCACTCACTCATCAAAGTTGCATTCACACTCACTGCCAACCTGCATTTATGAGACACTTCTGGCAATAGTGTAGTGAGTAGTAGAGAATGTTCCACACCTTAAGTTTTTGTTATGGGAGAAATAGAGCAGGAAGTAGCCAGGGGATGTGCTTTCCAGAGCACCAGTTAGGGCTGTGGGGATAGCTGTGTATGGACAGTGCAGGATCACATAAAATGGCCATGAGGGGGACAAGGATGGTGCTCTAAAGGGTGAATGATGAATTTGATTGCCAGAGCTTAATGGTGCCAGGATGGCAGGGGCCCAAATATGCAGGACATGAGGGACGGGAGGTGCCAGGGATGCTCTTCTAGGCAGGGCATGGAGATCAGAACTGCTTTTTAATAAAGTACTGTGAGCAGAATTAAGTTTCAGCTCAAAAGTTATAACTGTCTGTTTAACCTTTACTTTATGTTCATGCTGCTCTTTAAAAAAAAAAAAGTGTCCCTTTTGTATATTTGAGTTCGTTATGTTTTTACCAATCTTACATCATTGTGTTTCTTACAGGTTTGCAAGAGGAAAACACACATCTGGGGAAGACAGAGTAATCCAGGCTGTGCCTTCTGTCCTGGGACTTTTCTTCCCATACCTTTTCCCTCTTGCAAGACTCCTAGATCATCAGTCACAAACTCTAGAGATGGTGGCTGGTGAAATTGTCTGAAGGACCTCGTAGAACAGAGGGCACGAGGAAACCTCCCAGAGTCTCAGAAGGAGAATGGACATCCAGGCTGTGTGTGGCTCATGCACATCTCAACAATATAATGAAAATAAGAAAATACTTTTAAAAAAACTCACAGACTGGGTAAAGATGATTTGGAGGGAACCTCAGGGATCACAGGCAACTAAAGGACCCCAGCACTGCAAATGGCAAGCAGACATGTGGAAAATTTGCAGCTCCAGGAAAAGCTCCAGGAGACATAGACCAAACCATCACACAGGGCTGCCTCATCTGTTAGAACAGTTTAAACCAAAAACAAGAACTGGCAAGGATGCAGAGAAAGGGGCCCTTTGTACATGGTGCATGGAAAATAAATCAGGACCGTTGTGATGGCCAACGGTGTGGAAGTTCCTCAAAATGTTAAAACTGGAGTTGCTTTGGACCCAGCAATGCCAATGTGGGGCATGCACCCAATGAAAGATGACCAGCATGCTGAAGAGAGGTAACACTTCCCAGGTACTGCAGTGCCATCAGACACTGTCCAACACAGGATCAGAAGGCAACCTAACAGCAAAGAGCAAATGGATGGGCCCAGGAACTGTGGAACATGAACAGAAGGAAAACTATTTATCCATACAAACCAAGAGGCCCTGCCATCTGTGGCAATCTGGATGAACCTGTAGGACACCATGCTAAACAACACAAGTCAGGTTAACAGGAACACTGTCATGTGAAATCATGGGCAAACCCAAGGTTGACCTCCCAGGAATGGGGGTGGTGCTACCCAAAGGCAGGACTGCAGCAGTCAGCAGATGCCAAGTCACAGCCACATGCCAGAGTGTGTTCTGAATTGCTGTCCAGAGGGCGATGGCTGATTACATGTACAGTGCATTTCATAACAGTGGAAAGGGAATTTTGATGGCTCTACCATAGAGAAAGGAAAAATGCTTGGTGAGATGGATGTGGGAATTTCTCTGATTTTATTGTTACAGGGCACACATGTACCAAACCTTTCCACTGTGCCCAGGTCATATTGAAATTATCAAGTTATTTAAAATACAGCATAAAATATTAGATTCAATTTCCAATGTTGATAATGTCTGGATCAAAAATTAAGACAGTCTGAGATACACTGGGGAGTGAGCAGTCAGTTATATCCCAATATTTGTGTAGAAATACTAGTCTTACTTCTTACTTTTTATTTTGTGAATACAAAGAAGCAGAGGGAAGAAAGTATGTAATATATTAGTGAACAAAGACCTCATTTAAAATGCATGTTGAAATACAAACATGATTGGCAAAACTGCACAGAGTTCAGGTATTCTTAACAGCTGAGTGTATATGAGTATGTATGTGTGCCCAGCCAGGTCTGCAGAGGCAGTGTGGCAATGCCAGGAGTCAGACACATGATACAGAGCAGGTTGAACTGAGGTTCTGAAAAGCCTCTCACCCACACTTCCATCACTTCCCATCATCTGGCTGCTAGCTGAGTGCTGCTCCAGAGTCCCTTCCCCAGTGTCACCTCTGCATGGCCACAAAGGAAACACAATCAATTTCTACATGTTCACCAAGAGTCTACCACGGTTCTCTCACTGAGGTAGTAAGAAATGGTAAGATTTTACCTAAAACTCCAAAAAAAAAAAAAGACTCGTGGATAAGAATAATTCTGAAGAGCACTGACATAATCAATCAGGATATTT
Source organism: Sciurus carolinensis (assembly GCF_902686445.1). NCBI lineage: Eukaryota > Metazoa > Chordata > Mammalia > Rodentia > Sciuridae > Sciurus > Sciurus carolinensis. The sequence goes on from NW_025920145.1 coordinate 1,609,906, forward strand.
AGAATGGAAGGCTGAATGCAAGTGTATGTGTGTGTGTGTGTATGCACATATGTGTTCCAAAATCTTGGAAAATGTGAAAGAGGCAGTGTGGATGATCAGAGTTCAGGAGATTTAAGAAGGCACGTGAATTAGATAGAAAACAGCTACATTAATCACAGCTACAACCTTATAAAGGATGAACAATCCCTTTGAACTTGTAAGTACACCCTTCAAAGAAAGAAAATGTAAAAATTTACAAAAAAAGATGCAAAAATAAAAACAACTGAAACATGCAGAGTATAATCTAAGGTAGTGTTATAAATGAGCAAGGAATAATTCTGGAATTTCAGTTTTAAATGAAAACACATTATATGCTCAATACATTAAGTCGGTTCCCATGGCACAATTTTTTTCACAAAAATGTATTACCACTCTAAAATAGGATAGCAGGTTTATACCTAAGTCAGAAAGTCTTAACAACTTAAATACATACCTCAAACACTACCTAGGGCAAAGGAGATTGCAACTGTGGTGATGTAACTACATCATGTGGGAAAGCTCTGAGATGTGTGGAGCTCAGCAGCACAGCTATGACAGAAATATCAGGTGAAGTTTGAATAAGCATCAGTGTTGAGGTTTGATGGTGATAATTAACTTTTGACATGTGAGAAAAAGATGGATTTAAATTTTTACAGGTAAACATGGGTATGTATGGGATTATTGATAAACTTTTCTTATAAATAAGAAAACATATTTTTTAACTTCAACAAAAACAATAAACCTAACACTAAACTGGACTATATCTGCTTTTGAAGAAAATATTATAATGAAAATGGAAATATTTAACTTTAGAAATGTTTGCAATCTCAAATACACATATACATGCACACCTGATGCAGATTATCTGGAAAAGTTTTTTCTTTTAAATGTTTAGATTTCCATAGGATATAGAAAGTGCACATTTCCCAGAGCTAAAAACCAAGTGACACTAAAGCCATCATATTCAGAAACATGATTGTGTTCTGATTAATGACTGACCAACTTATAACCAGGGTAATCATTAGTAATGTGATGAAAGGGTAAGAGAAAATTTGACTAGTCAGAGGCAGAAAGGGGAAAAAAACAGTTCAATATTTGGAAAATATTTTTATTATTGAAACAATTAAAGAATTTACACATGGACCTATGGGACAGGAAAAAATCAACTCAGATAATACTGGTTAGCATTAGTTGAATTTTAGTGTTTTGTTGTTATTAACACATGTAACTAGAATAAAATTGGAATGTATTGATGCCCACATTAAGATTTATTCCCAAATAATATTACATTCAAATGAAATAAAAACCTGACTCACAAACTCTTCAAAATACTGTCTTTAGTAAAAGGCTTTTGAGGAGACCACAGTGGGGTGTACTATATCAGAAGACATGAAGACATCCTCATTCCTCTCTTTCCAAAGCCTTACACAATGACACTGTCCTGGCCCCATTCATGGCCCCCTGCAAGCTCCAACCCCTCTGAATACCCCTCCTTCCATAGGGTTATAAGCCTACCATACGTCTTAAGATATTTCTCCTTTTGCTTTAAGTAGCTTCTCGTACACAAAAATCAATTTACATACTCTGGGAAATGTCCAACCAACGTTCTTCCTTCATTCTTCCCTGAACATCAAAGATATAATACCTGATAAGTAATAACCAATAAGTTCTTCTTTGATGGCTGGATCTAGGGGGAAAGGCTGTGAATATCCACACTTTTGTCCAGATTTGAATTTTACTGTATGTAAAAAATTGCTTTTATTTTTTCAGTAAAAGAATCCATGAAATTTCCTTTGAGAAGAGTGTGCATGGGCAGGAAAGGAGGGACACTGAGAGGGAAACAGAAGAGAAGTCTACAGGAACAGTGGGAGTGAAAATCTGAACCAGCCCAGCTGAGTGCATAACAACATCAGCAGCCTTCGGGGTGTGCTGCCAGCACAGGGGGGCCAGAGAAGTGAGTGATGGTGTGCACACATCTTGGCATCCTATTCTACTAGCTGTAACTAGTTTTACCCACTTCAGGCTCACAGTCAAATAGCTTAACCATGATCAAGAATAACACATGCTCCAAATAGGATCTACAGGCAGTATCTTCAAAAGCAGAAAGAAAAAAAATAATAGGCCAGAATACTTGGCAATTTTTCATTTGAAGTTGGCCTTAAACAAGAACGTAATCTATTTGAACTCATAAGCTGTAGACAAATTCATGAACTAAAATTATAAAGTCCAGTACACTGGGCTCAGTTGGAGAACTGTGGACACTTTATTGGGACCAATATAGATTAAGAAGAACATCTATGAAAATTTGAAGCAACTTTTATTTTTGAAAATGAGAATATGACTCACATGCAGGCTGTACTGATGCCTCCAGCATATCTAAATAAATCCAAAGGATTCTTTACAACAATTAACATTATCTAAAACCTGGCAAAATAACCCGATGAAAGAAAATCAAGAGAACAATATGATATGTCAAAATACATTCTACTGTCACATATAACTAAAAAGAACAAATAAAATTTTTATAAAGCATGTACTGGTGACAAACAAACAGAAAAGAGGACAGTTGCACTGATTAGCACATGATAATCAACATATGTACCAGTCTTTTAGATATAGCAACCTATTTCGGACTAGGGATTGGAATACTTCTTTATCTACCAACAAATATTTTGATTATTGTATTATCTTTCAGATATAGTTTTATAAATCAACATTATTTTGACCTTTTATTTTTTCATTTGGTTACCTGTATTCTGCCAAAAAAAAAAGAATGAACAGGGATGTTTTGCATATATTTGATGCATGGTAAGACACTAACATAATAGCCTATACACAATCATTTACATAATATTTTCAAAAGTTGTCTACCAGAAACAGTATGAGAAACACATCATAGTATAACACTAAAAACTTACAATATATAGACAGGTAGATATAACCAGTGGTATAAAAACCACTGAGACATACTACAAATAAAAATATTTTTCCAAGTACTGAATCCTATGTTGTTGTGCTATTTTAATGTACTTGTTACTAATGAAAAAGCCAAAGCCCATAAATATTGAGTAACTTGCATAGGATAACAATGCTTAAGAACATAAAGGGAGCTTGGCTTTCAGGCTAATGTTCTCAATAATTATATAAGCTTCCTCTTAAAATTAGGAATCTACAATAGCTCAAATAGCAAAAAATGAGGGCAGATGAAACCATTGAAAGACATTAATTGAAAGTAAAGTTTTAAAAAAGTGAAAAGAAGCCAGGCATGGTGGTACATCCCAGCTACTCAGGAGGCTGAAGCAGGAGGATTGCAGATGCAGGGCCAGCCTAGACAACTTGGCAAGACTCAAAATCAATTTTTTTTATTAATAAAAATTGCAGGGGCATAGATTAGTGATAAAGTGCTTGCCTAGTTCAATCCCTAAAACCACAAAAAAGGAAAAAAAGAAAAGGAAGAAAAAAGGAAGGAAGGAGACAATGTTGGCCAGTCATACTGCTTCCTTTCAAAACTTGACTCTGTCACTCACTAGATTTCTGATTTCTGATATCTACTAGCTGTGCAACTTCATTAATCTCTCTTAGAATGTAGATGGGTAAAATAGAGATAATATTTTATTAATAGGATTGCTATGAGGATTAAATGAAATAATTTATTTAAGCATTTATTCTTTAGCATATTTAGTCCCAGAAGTTTCCAGCCATTAATATTAAATTACATCATTTAATACATAATAATATAGCATACGATCTTATTATTTGAAAATTGGTCATATTTAGATTGATGTGGGTAATCAGAGTAGATATTTCTTTATCGCGCTCCCTCTGCCCGCAGAGAGAGACACGACAAACGTCTGAAGCTTTGGAAGTTTATTGTGCACAGTCCCTCTCCTACACTTCTCTTACTCCTAGCTTCCGCGCACTCCCAGTTTCTCTTCTCTCAGCTTCTTCCAGCTTCCGCGCACTCCCAGCTTCCAGCTCAGCTTCAGCCTCCGCCACCGTGCACTCCCAGCTTCTTCCGCCCTCAGCTTCTTCCGCTTCTGCCCTCCTTACTCTCCCACCCACCAGGCTTATATACACTTCAACCAATCAGGGGAGAGTACACGAGGTAAAGGCGGACAGCTGCAAGCATAGGATAGGTACACGAGGGGGGCATGCTCTAATCACATCGTTAACTAGCCAATCATTGGAATTCGCTGGTTGTTTACTGTATAGCTGGCCGCTTTTGGCTCAGCGTCAGGCGCCATCTTGACCATGCCCAAGGCTGGGGGTCCTGGAAACCCTGACATTTCTTCTCTGGTTAGAGTTTAGAACAGAGTTTGAGTCTGGGTATATTGGTTAGCAAGCCAAGGGCATAGAGATAATAGTGGAAGCACTGAGTGTACATGACACTGTTTAGACAATTAAGATAGAGTGAAGGGAAGAGGTCAGACACCTGGGAGCAGTCTCAGGGCAAGTATCAGTCCACCTTGTGTATAAGCAGTAAAGAGAGTGTACTATCTGTAGTGAATTTTAAAACAACAACAAAATGACTTAAGGTCTGCATGCTAATCATCATCACCAATAGCAATAACCTAAAAATACAGTGATGAAGTGACAGAGAGAATTCCTCTACTTATGATACCCCAACTGTTAATTAATACATCCCTAGAGATGTCAAAAACCAGAGTCTAAGAAAATACTCAGGTTTTGAAGGAATCAATTGGGAAGGAAATGGGCAAGAAATAGTAGAAAAATATGCAGATATAAAGAATATGTTTGGGTTTACTTATTAAAAGAAAATATATTAGAAAAAGAGATATGCATTGACATTAAAATGAGAAACAAGGAAAGTGATCCAAAATTAGTTTAGTTATCTAGGTAGGTGAGATGCTGAATTGCCAAGTAGGAGGTAAACTGTGGATTTATAAGGACAGTTCCAGGTGAAGAAGTTAAGCAAGTTTTCTGCAGGATGGAAATAGAAAAGTGATCACAGCCAGCACAAGGATATTTCAGGAAATATTTCTTTGACAACAGAAAGAGAATTCTAAAGAAATGGGGATCACTGGTTTGAGGAAGTGTTTTCTGTTTTAGATGGCAAGAGATTTAGGAATGAATGTACAGCTGGAGGAATCCGAGAAGATTCAATAAAGAAATCCTGAGGAAGATCTACAAAGAACAAAGAAGAAATGTGAACTATGGTTCAAAAGAAAAAATTGTAATTTTTGCTTTCTATGTGTTAGCAATTATATAAAATACTCCCATCAAAATTATATAAATTACTCCCATCAACAATGCACAAGCTCACGTAATCAAAAACCAGTGAATTTTTTAAACTCCCTGAATAAATAAGTAAATAAATACATAAGTGTGTAGATATATCTATGTATGTGTGTGTGTGTGTGTGTACATTATATACATATATATTTTTTTCAGACTGACCATAAAGCATGTGGAATGAAAAACAGAATAGTAAATTTATGCTTATTTTAAAAATTCTTATAGAAAACAATAAAAAGGCTTAAGAACATAAAGGGAGCTTGGCTTTCAGGCTAATGTTCTCAATAATTATACAAGCTTCCTCTTAAAATTAGGACTATGACTCTGTGTGTGTGTGTGTGTGTGTGTGTGTGTGTGTACATTACATACACATATGTTTTTTTCATTAAAAATTTAGTATTATATTCATTAAAAATTACCTTGTGAATTTTGGGAATTCTTTTTAAAAGATATATTCAAATAAAATAAAATATAAAGGCTAATTTAATAATGATATATATACATATTTCATATAAAATTTTAAAAATATTATTGTGGTATAACTTTTAATAAAATTTCTGACCTAAAACTTAGATTAGATCTTAATGGGAATTTTCTAGTAAAGAAAATATTTGTTCCTTAATTTTCTTTCTATAATGAAAGCATTAGAACTATATAATAAAACAAAAAACATAATAATACTAATTTAAAAAGCATTTCAATTTTTCAGGGAAATGCCTGTTACAGTTTGTGCTTTCATTAGATGAAAATATAATTGCAAAGTAAGGATATACATTAAAAGGACAATAAACATACAAGTTAGTGGGAAATCTTCAGATTCACAATGATGATATCCAAATCTGCCTGTATTATGGCATGCAATTATCTTTAGAGATATGCAGAATAATAAAAGGAAAATAAATTTTTGTAGTAAATTGCAATAGTTATCCTAAAAAGGTGAAAGATACAGAACTTTGAATTTCTTAAAGGAGCATACAAGGACATAAATCTTGAAATCAGTTCCAAATAATTTACAAACATCAGTAAGTCTTAAATCAATCCATAAAAAATTATAGAACACAAACAAATCTCGTCTTGTTACTGAAAGCAATGTGTTCTTGTCTGAGTGAGTCATTCTGTGAGAATGATCAAAAGATAAAAGAATGAAGAAAGAATCTCCTTGCCAACAGAGATTATGGAGACCTCTTGAGTTATCTGTAAATCAATACTACCTTTGAGGAAGAAGCACAGAGATTTTACTTAGGGAACCTATACATATTCATACAGAAAGGCACTTTAGGGGTGAGTACATTCCTGAGCATGCTCAGTTCAGGATGTACATTTCTCATGATATGTAGTTTAGGGCCATAGTTCAAGAAAGAAAGGTGGCAGAACTTTTGTGGGCATGCTCAGTTCAAGGTCATAGAGCACAGGTAAAAAGATTAAAATGGAGGACAGAAGCACTCTTGGCAAGCTAAGTTTGATATTACAATGAGTCAAGTTTATTCTAGTAGTCTAAAAAAAAAAAGATAGTTGCTGGGTGATCCTGGTTGGTTCTTGGTAAGTTTCTCCAATTTTTAGTTGAAACAAAAGGAAAGAACATTTGGTAGTTGCATTAGTATAGGAGTTAACTCCTAAATATGCCTTCCTCTCTTAGTGGCTAACACTCTTTGACCACATTGTTTATGAACAAAAGTTATTAGTGGTTTCATAATAGTGCTATCTTTTATATTTCATTGTATTCATAACAGCAGTATTTTCATGTAACCTTTTAATTTTTGAGGTAATTTACAAAGTCACAAATAATCTTACCAGAAAGTTTCAAATTATGAGCAATTTTGAAAATTAGACACATATAGACACGTATGCAAATTTGCATGGGACTCATTAGGGCTGATTCATGCTTTCTGTGATAGAAAGTATGAGTAGAGAGAAGCTTAATTTATCTGAGTCATAATTTAAAATACATGTGATTTGCATATGATTTTGAATTCACAATTTTGAATTCATTAAAAACCTTTAAAAATTATGACCTTAATTGTGGTGATAAAAATCGAATCAAGTATTTTATCATTAGGTTCTTACCTACTCATTAGTGGTTTTTACAAATTAGCATGCATAAAATGATAAAGAGATATATATGTATGCAGTTCATTAAAAATAGATATGCACATATGGTAATGTTTATTTTAATAGTCATTATTGCTGATACTAAGTACCTGTGATATTCAGTGAGGATACAAATTTAAGAATAAGATTGACCAGATTTTCTGATTGGAAATACATAGGAAAATGGTCCATTCATTGTAGCATCAACCATTTTTTTTAAATTCTACCATCTGTAAGTAAAATTGAATACCAACTATGGATAAAATATTTAATGATTGTTGCAAAAAGGCAATTCCTCAATGACCTGAGTCATTTAATATAAAACATATCATGGCAAGCTTGCACATGGGCCCTGGGATCTAACAATGGGAAACTAATTGCCCCAGCTTATAGTTTAGGTCTGATATCCAGCATGTATTTAAGCTGAGGCAATACTCCCTATTCAGTCTCCCAACTAATCACTGAACTCAGCATGAATACTAAGACAAGCTATTTCCTGGGAAGTATGGTATTGTTTTTGATGGTGACTATGACTCTAGGGCTTCCCATTGGCCTTGCCATATCTTCTTAGAACTGTACTGCAGTTTATTATCTTTTATCCAAATTTACTTTCTTCCCTGTCACAAAGGGAAGATACTTATATAAGTCAGTCAGCTCCCTATTTAGACTTTTTTTCCTACTTATTTTCCATTTGCCTTCATAGGCATGTTCCCCAGTAAATCACTTGCAAGCTAAATTCTGTCTTGGCATTTGCTTCACTGAGTATTCTGAGGCAAACACAAACATTTTGGTATTTCATGGAAGAGAACTACTTAGAAGTCTAGTTTCTATAGATTTTTAATCTAGCACTAAGAAGCATCCTTCAGTATTTGAAATGCTTGGCATGCATTGTCAGAAAATGTGTTAGTATTTTCATGGTGAACCAGATCCTATTAGGCTCAAGGAAGCCCCATATTTTTCTTTTCCTTCATTTAAAAAGCTATTCTCCTAAAATAAATATTGGCCGTTCTGCCAATGGAAACATGTGCAGGGAAACAGAAAAGCAATGTAAACTAAACAAAAGCTGAAATCTTTTTTAGAAGTCTGAGAATAGAAAGATCAGCCTAAATGTCATCTTTGTCATTGAAATACAAGAATATACATGTGGCCTGAAGAGACATGTAGGAAAGTGCCACATAAAGGGAGAAAGCACAGTGTAGGGAGGAAATATTTTACAGTATTCACAGGAGGAAGATGACAAATAAAAATAAATAATTCCAGGAAAACTTTATTAGATCATTTTTGGTAAACCATATTAATTTTAAGATTTCAATTTCAACCTCTGTAGGAGAAGCATATTTTAGATAATGTATGATGTCTTAATATGAAGTCTGACTCATTTATTAATTCATTATTTGTACATGCCTATTTTATGCCTACTTTTTGCTAGACATTAAAATACAAATCTCATACAAGGAGGAAATAGAGATAATTAATAATTAAATATATTTTGATAAAAATTCTGGAAAGTTGGGTTTCAAATTCAGTGGGATTTAGGATAGGAGTGTTTAATTCTTTCATCTGAGAAGAGTAAAGAAAGGAATTTCAGATGTAGGAATGTGTGGGTATGTGTAGAGCTAAGAATTCAGTTCCTAGAGGGATGTGGGAGGATGCATCTAAGTCACAGCTGGTTTCAGGGTATTACCACTTTAGGGGACACAGTCTAGTAGAGACAGTACAGAACAGCATACCTTTAGCAAGGGTGGGTGAGGGAGCAGGGTGAAGGGAACAGGAGAACTAGACAGGTAATTTCTTGAATCCTTAGAAAACAAGGATTTCATCCTCAGGAGAACCAAAAAGAATTTTACTAAAAGAAGTTACACAGATACTTTTGACTTTTAAGAAAGATCACTTAGAAATGTGGTTAATCTGAGATATGTGAAGACAATGCCGAGGAATCCATATGAAGTCTATACACAACAAAGCGGCACATAATATTGTTGAATGGGTATATTTTGTTTGGATAGATAAAAAAAAAATAAGTGGAAAAAAGGTCTGGGACCTTTGCAGTTCCATTAGTTTTGAGAATTGATAAGTTTTGTTTACTTGCTTTTTTCTTTTTTTTTTTTTTTTTTCTTTTTCTGGGTTTCCCTTCTTTCTCTATCTCTGCTTTACTTTTTTTTTTTTTTTTTTGAAACAGGGATGGAACCCAGTGCTTTGGGAATGCAAGGTAAGCACTTTCCCATTTAGCTACATTCCACTCCATTCATTCACAAGTTGACTGACATTGGGGTTATTCTCAGTATGGGAGTTTGGGGCTGCAATGAATGAATTTTCGAAAAAAAAAAAAAAAAGAACTGACCAATAGCGTTCGTGTGTGTCAAACTCTAATTAGCATAAGTTTGGACCAATAGCATTGGTACAGTTTTCAAACCCTTATTAGCATAAGTTTGAACCAATAGCAGTGGACCAAGTGTTATATAAACCCTTGGCAGCACATTCTGACAGAGAACTTGCTGTGGCTCTGGGGTTGTAACGCGGACTGTTCGTGGAGCCTATTCCTGGCCTTGAGACCAGTTTCAGCGGTTTCAGCGGAGATTATTCCTTGACGTGGAGGAGAATGCCGAAAGAAGAAAGAGCGGTTGGCGGTTGGCGCGGTGCTGGGGTCTGCAGCAACACCGGATGGCATGGCCCACTGTCATGAGCTGCAACACACCTCGACAGCAGAGGCCTGCCCCTTGCGCAGACACCCACCGACCAGCAGAAGCGGTGACTTTCCATCACAGAACTCCGGTTTTGAAGGTATTGTTATATGTGAGATGCTTAGTAAGTAACTATTTCAATTTCTCAGTTTTAATTCCTATTAGTGAAAACTCAGATTCGTGAAGAACAGATAATTGTTCTCCACAGTTCTGGAGGTCAGGGTGAGAAAAGTCTGTCCTAACAGTTGTGTCCTCATTTGGTGGAAAGTTGGAAGAGAGTAAACCCATTCTCAAAAGCCCTTTACTTTTCATTTATTTTTAATTTTATTTCAGTGCTATAACAATGTTTTAAAAACCCAGGAAATACTACTTAGTATGTTTTATTGATTTATTTGTTCTTTGTAGTTATACCTGTCAGATTAATTGATTTTGATATAATTATACAAGCATTCTGGTTAGCATCACGTTTGTATGAGTGTACATGGTGGTGGAGTTCATCTGTTGTTTTCATATATCTACTTGGGAAAACTGTCTGATTCTTTCCACTGTCTTTCCATTGCTTATCCCCCTTTCCTCCATTCCCTCTTGTTTAATTTCCTGCACTTTTATTCTTCCCCTCACCCTTTCCGTGGTGGGTTAGCTTCCACACATTGGAGAAAACATTTCACCTTTGGTTTTTTGGAAGTGGCTTACTTCACTTCACATGAAATTCTCCATATACACCCATTTGATGCCAAATATTATTGTCATTTTATTTTTCTGGAAGTTGGTATCTTTTTTAAATCTACTTTTTAAAAATCATTCTAATTAGCTCTACAACACAGTAGAATGAACGTTGACATATACATAAATGGAGTATAATTGCTCATGCTTCTGGTTGTACATGACTTAGAATCACACCAGTTATGTAGTCATATATATATACATATGGTAATAATGTCTGATTCATTCTACCATCCGTCCTACCGCCCATACCCTCTCCTCTCCCTTCACTCCACTCTACCTAATCTAAATTAACTCTATTCTTTCCTAGCTCTCCCTATTGTGAATTAGCATCTGCATATCAGAGAGAACTTTCAATCTTTGGTTTTCTGGGATTAGTTCATCACTTAGTGTGATGTTCTCCAGTTCCATTCATTAATAAGAAAATACTATAATTTTATTCTTCTTTAAGACTGAGTAATGTTCCATCGTATAGATATACACATTTTCTTTATCCATTCATCTGTTGAGGTCACCTAGGTTGGTTCAATAGTTAAGCTATTATGAGTTGAGCTGCTATAAACATTGATTTGGCTACATCACTGTAGTATGTAGATTTTAAGTCCTTTGATTATAAACAGAGGAGTGGGATAACTGGGTCAAATGGTGGTCCTGTTCCAAGTTTTCTAAGGAATTTACATAATGCTGTCCATAATGGTTGCACCATTTTGCATTCTCACCAACAATGTATGAATGCACCTTTTTCCCCACATCCTCGCCAACATTTATTGTTTAATGTATTCTTGGTAAATGCCATTCTGATTGCATTGAGATGAAATCAGAGTAGTTTTGATTTGCTTTTCTCTAGTTGCTAAATAAAAATGAACATTTTTTAATATTTGTTGACTAATAATATTCCTTTTGTGAAGTGTCTGTTCAGTTCCATATTCCATTTATTGATTGAGTTATTTGTTTTTTGGGTGTTTTTTAGTTCTTTATATATCCTGGATATTAATGCTCCATGTGAGGTGCATGTGGTAAAGATTTTTACCCACTCTGTAGAGTCTCTCTTTACAGTGTTATTTTCTTTGCTGAGAAAAACTTTCTTAGTTTGAATCCATCTCATTTATTCTTGTTTCTATTTCTTCTGCTTTGGGAGTCTTGTTAAGAAAGTCTGGTCCTATGCTGCCAACATGATAATTTGGTCCTACTTTTTCTTCTATGTGGTAAAGGGTCTCAGGTCTAATTTCTAGACCCTTGATCCATTTTGAGTTGAGTTTTGTACAGGGTGAGAGATAGGGGTTTAATTTCATCTTACTGCATATGGATTTCCAGTTTTGCCAGCACCAGTTGTTGAAGAGGCTATCTTTTCTTCATTGTATGTTTTTGGCACCTTTGTCTAGTATGAGGTAACTGTATTTAAGTGGGTTTGTCTCTGTTTTCTTTTCTGTGCCATTGGTCTACCTGTCTGTTTTGGTGTCAACACCATGTGGTTCTGTTACTATTGCTCTGTAATAGAGTTTAAGGTCTTGTATGGTGATACTTTCTTTTTTTTTTTTTTCATTGCTGAGGATTGAACTCAAGGCCTTGTGCTTGTGAGGCAAGCACTCTACCAACTGAGCTACCTCCTCAGCCCTGGTGATACTTTCTGCATCACTTTTCTTGCTAAGGATTACTTTGGCTGTTCTGGGTCTCTTATTTTTCCAGATAAAATTCATGATTGCTTTTTCTAGTTCTATGAGGAATTTCATTGGGGTTTTAATATAAATTGCATTAACATTCATGTGCAAACAAATGAGTTAAAACTATGAAAAATAATCTTGTCTTGCATTGACTTGACAGCTATTTGTTTGCTGGTGTCTGTTGAACCAGGAGCTGTCTCTTGCACTCTCAGAGGTGGCTAAGCTGTTACTCTGTACATTTCAGAGTTAACATTGCATTGAATTGAATCAACTTGGCATGTTGGTGCTGAGGTCTGGGTTCAGCCACAAGCTTTGCCACCACACAGCCTGGGATTCTTAATTGTGCCTGAACATTTCTTTGATTCCTTTATTAAATTTGCTTGATCAATTTTTGTGTGCTAGGCACGGTGCTGAGCGCAGAGTGAATAGACCAAGTCCCAGCCTCCAAGGAACTTAATGTACTTAGTAAGATAATTATAGCATCTACTTCAGTATTACTGTGAAGTTTAGAAGACAGTATGTCTGTTTAATTACCACAGTGATGAGGACCATAATATTGTTGAGGAAAATTGCAGAAGGCTTTAATAGGTATCACCTTGTTATTTTTCTGGGAAGTCTTGAGTGTTGAAAAGTTACTTTTTTCCTAATAAAAACAGTCATTCAACACAGTTTATATCTGAAGTCTATGAACTTCATGGACCACTTTGTGCTGCCTGTCTCTAGGTCAGGCTCTCACTCCTGTACTGACTCAATGCAGATTTGGGGACTCATGAAGAAGCCTCTTCTGTAACCCTGAGAGCTAGTGCTTCATAGTAGGAGGCCAAGTCAGAGTCTCCAAGTCAAATCCATGCCACATCCCTATGGTGTTGACTTCTGCAATCATTTCATCTCCTGCCCTCACAAACTCACTGACTGCCATTGAGTTTGATGGGCCTTATTCCAAAACAGGAATTTTCTAACTTTTTGCTTTATTTGAACAGAGATTTTGGAAAGGGACCTTGGCTTTCTCAATCCCCAGAATTATCTGTGTACTCTTCGCAGCCTTCTGTTATCACTGACAGTCCTAAGTTTCACTCGTTTATGAAATACCACTGCATATGCCTCATATTAAACATATTTTAAGTATACACATATAAATTACTCAATGTCAACTTTCAAATAAAAAGCAGAGAATAAAAACCTCCTTCATTTCTCTGTTCATTGTTGTGCTGAATGTGTGTCTAAGGAGATGGGCGTTTTCTAATTTTTGAAACAAAAAGTATATATTAACACACTCAGCCTTTCACAAAGTCAAAGTAAGAGAATTGTTCTCAGTTCTCTGAGAACTTTACATTTACTTTATAAACCTCTGTACAGCTGGCTCTTTTGTTTTTCACAGAGAATGCATGACTTTTGGAATTAGAAATAAATGAGACAAAGTAAAAAAAAAGTGGAACTAAGTAGTCCAGCTTTGTTCCTTTCACGGGAGGGATCAACCCATCCTCTCACTCCTTCCAGAAATGCTTTCTGGTGGGATGTTGGTGTAGCTCCGTGGTAGAGCACTTGCCCAGCATAGGAAAGATCCTGGGTTCAGTCCCCAGTGCTGTGGAAATAAGCAAAGTAGGACAACAGCAAACATTTTCTGGAATGCTGTTGCACAGTAGGGTGAGTATTGATAATCCACTTGAAAAGCTTTCCAAAATGACAAATATAGAAATAGAAGAAAAAGTAGTGGTTTCCCACAGGGAAGGAATGGTTTATGAGAGAGATTGGTGGAGATGGAAAATATTGTTTGTAGTGATGATCACAAAAATTACACGTGTAATAAAATATGAAACTACACACACATATTGGAACAACATCAGTTTCCTGGTTTTGTTATTTACTACAATTATATAACCACTGAGAGAAACTACATGTAGTGCACACAGAATTTTCTGTATTAATTTTGTTAATTTCCCATGAAGCCGTATCATTTCAAGATTAAAAGTTAAAAAATTAATATCATTTATCCATTCTCTTTGGGTTATATCATTAGGAATTTGTGATAGATTAATTTCATTTGCATTTCCTTATTGTTTCCATAAAATAATAATAATAATAAAATATTCTAACCAATACTTTCTGAACTGTGTCATGGGAACAAAACAATCATTCTACCCGGAGTATATTTATTTCCACACAAAAAAGTTTAATCTGGAAAAATTCCACTGATAATGTCAATCTTTTGAAAATTTACAATTATTATATACAAAAGATTTAGAAAATCTGACTTGGCCTATGAGTGATCCAGAGAAACTCCTCACACATAATTTCTTCTTTCATATTGACTATCTCATTTCATAACTTGGAAAATATCATGTTATATAAAACAGTAGGCAAGTAAGAAGAAGGATAATTTTGAAAAGACAAAGTTTTCCAACTCCCAGTCACTCAGCTGCAGCCTGCACTAGGGAGTGTGTGAAGCTTAGGATAGTTGATACTTCACAGGAAGCCTGGCTTAAGAACACTGTGATTCCTGACCCTCTTCTAGCATAATCTCCACAGAAAACAAGTTATTCAGAGTCCATGGTCAACAAAGTCCTTGAAAATGCATTTGTTGTTTTTAAGGTGATGTATCACTTTTATGCAAACCTGTTTTGGATTAGTATTTAAATATGACTTATTATCTTCTTTTGTCCCCTCCATTTGCAATTAACTTTCTAATTGTGAATATTTATGTGTCTATATTTTTTATTAGACAAGGAGCTCCAAAATTATTGAAGGCATATCTTGTTTTTCTTTGTTTTTGCTCCAGGGCCACCTTTATTGGAGGTACCCAATGCTTACCAAAAAAACAAACAAAAAGGAAACAAGGAACTAATAAGTAATGTGTATGTTAATTATGAAATACATGCTCAGATTTTAAATGATTATTGACAAAGCCTGAAGTGTAGAATCTCTAACTTAGGATAGTTTGACTTAATTTTTTTTTCTTTTTTTTAACTTATGTGTAGAAGAGATACACATTCAGTAGAAACCACATTTCAATTTTTGAAAGATGATCATTTCCCAGGTTAGTGATAAGGCAGTAAGATCTCTCTTGCAACACCCAATCATGCAGTCATAAGGGTAAACAGATAGTACTTTATAGTATACTGTGTTGCAAAGCTATAGCATATTAGATATAATAAATGCATTCCCAACTTAAGGATACTTTCAACTGACAATAAGTGTATTGAGATGGAACCCCAGTGTAAGTTGAGGAGCATCTATAATTAAAAGATTTTCGGTATCCAAGATAATGTACATAGGCACCCACAGAAGACAGTGCATGCCATCAAATTTATTTTTGCCACAACTTGGTGAAAATTCTGATGTGATAAAAAGTTTCACATGGAACACTGAACTAAATGCAATACAGGGTTTCACATATACACACACATATAGAAATACACATATTGTGTTAATTTATTTGGTTTTTACTTATTTGTAACTACTGTGTTATTTTATTTATTTTCTTTTATGTTTAGGCCACCCATCACTGCCACTAACAGAATGGGAGCTCTATAAGGATAGGAGATTTTTGTCTATTTTCTCCTACATTATCCCACGTAACCAGAACAAAAAGTGTGGCATGTAATATTTGTGGTCAACAAATATTTGCTAAATGAATAAGTGAATACTCATTTTAAAAACAAATCTTAGAGAACATTCTATAAATTATTTCAGATACCTGAATATATACATACCATACAATTTTGACTTGAAATATTTGAATCAATAAAACCCAAATTACTTCCAATGATTAAAGTAAGAGGTATTTGCTCATGTTCATAAGGAAATTAAAGATATAAAACAGCTCACCAGAAAGCTTCTTCAAACTCCTGTATGATTTATATGGGGGCTTCTCTAAATTTTAATGCACATATGAATCACCTGAGGATCTTGTTAAAATGTAGTTTATGATCCATTGTCTCTAGAGTGTGATGGCCTGATGCTGACAAAATATTGTCTATAGAATAAGATTTGAGTTGCTAAGTTTGATTTTTCAACAATATTAAATTATGTACTGGCATGACATAAAAATAATTCTCTTTTGAGGAACATTATATCCAGTAGGGGTGAAACTTTAAAAATACTCATATCTAGGGCTGAGCCTGTACTTCTAGCTCTACCCAGGGGCAGAGGAACAAGAATCATTGAAACCCCAGAGTTTAAAGCCAACCTGGGCTATATAGAACTAGGCTCAAAGGAGAAAAATAAATAAATATATAAATAGATAAATAAATAAAACACAACCTTTGTAATAATTTTAGTAAGACTGCTATTGAATAATCTAGTATGTTTGGTTTATTAATGTCTAATATTCCTTTCCCTCTTTTTCCCAATCTAGAAAGAATATACCTTCCCATTCAATTGATTTGGGGTCTAGGTATGAGACTTGTTATGGTCAAGGGAAAATTTAGAGGCATGATTCAGGCAGGAACTAGACATATCCTTGCATGTGGGGATGGAGCCCTCGCACCCCTGTTATTTGACCTAAGAAAAGCATGCCTTAGGGAGCGTGTAAGATCAGAAGTATCTGAGCCAGGCCAGGACTTTACTCACACCGTGAGGTTACAAGTTGAAACTGTTAGAATTGATTTTGTCAAAAATCTCATACACAGTCAAAACTTTACAAGGGGAGTCAAATGCCCACCAAAGACAGCAAACTGAAAATGTTAGGAAGAGTCTCTACAACTTCTTCCAGAATATAGATGCAAAATTCTCAACAAAATGTTAACACATGTCCAACTATGTATTAAAGTAATTATATGCTTGACAAAATGAGATCAATCCCTGGTTCAGGAGGATGACTTAACACTCAAGAACCAAATAATATAGTCTATTATAGTAGCATTCTCAAAAACAAGCATCACTTAACTATACCAATTTTATCACTAGAGACAGAAAAAGCCTTTGACAAGATGCAACATCTATTTATGATAAAAACTCTCAGCAAACTAGAGAGGGAAACTTATTCAATTTTATAAAGAACTGCAAAACAGCCTATAGATAGCATATTTAATGGTAAAAGAGAAAATAAAAAGCAAAATCAAAACAGAAAAACCCCAAAACTCTAGGTGCTTTCCCACTAATATCAGAAGCAAAGCATGAATGTTCCCTTCCAAAGCTCTTTTTGAGCATCACACCTGATATATCAGCTAGCAAAAT
The DNA here is from genome assembly GCF_902686445.1 of Sciurus carolinensis. Taxonomy (NCBI): domain Eukaryota; kingdom Metazoa; phylum Chordata; class Mammalia; order Rodentia; family Sciuridae; genus Sciurus; species Sciurus carolinensis. The sequence continues at coordinate 1,627,508 of NW_025920145.1, forward strand.
AAAATAAGAAATCAAAAGTAAATAAATAAAATTATCTTTGATACCATAAGACATAATTGAAATAATAATAATAATAATAGAAAACTAAAAAACATCATCAAGAATAAAAGTCTGGAATTAGTAAACAATTCTGGGAATTTCAAGATTCTAAACAATTCTGATATTAATAAGCAAAGTTACAATTATCCAGATTAATATTCATAAAAAATCAATTACTTTCCTATATAACATCAGTAAAAAAGTAGTATTTGAAATTAAAAACCAAAAATACCATTTATATTACCATCCTTCACAAAATGAAATACTTAGATAAAGGACTCCCCCAAAAAAATCCTGTACAAGATTTATATGAGGAAAATTACAGAAATGTTGAAAAAAGAAATCAAAGAATAAATAAATACATGGAAAGATTTTCCGTGTTCATGAACAGGAAGATTCAATGTCATCAAGAAGTCACTTCTTAACCAATTTGGTCTTTAAATGCAATCCCTGTGAAATGCTGCAAGGTATTATGTTGACAAACTGTATGTAAAAGTTCTTATAGAGAGAACAAAAAATCAAGTATGTCAACACAGTAGTTAAGAAGAACAAAGGCAGAAGACTGATATTACTTGACTTCAGATTTTTCAATAAAGGCACAGTAATCAAGACAGTATGGTACTCACAAAATAACAATGTTGATGATAGAAAAAGAGATTAATCAAAGAGAATATGTATTCCAAAAATATGCTCAGCTATATTTTCAATATAGAGTCACAAAAAAATGTTCAACTGGTATTTTAAAACAGACCAAAAATGAAACAAGGAAAGGATACTTTTTTCAATAAGTGGTGCAGAAAATTAGAAATCCAAATGCAAAACAATGAATTTAGACAATGACCTCACACGTTTCTCAAAATTTAACCCATAAAATATTGTAGATCTAGATGTAAAACACTAAATGATAAAAATCCTATGAACTAACATATGAGAAAAATCTAAGTGTTCTTTTGTTATGGAAACTTTTTTAATGCAATTACCAAAGGAACAATGCATGAAAAAATATTGATAAGGTGGGCTTTACTAAAATCAAAAACAAAAACGGCATGGTATTGGTACCAAAATAGACAGGTAGATCAATGGTACAGAATAGAGGACACAGACACAAACCCAAATAAATATAATTTTCTCATACTAGACAAAGGGGCCAAAAGTATGCAATGGAGAAAAGATAACCTCTTCAACAAATGGTGCTGGGAAAATTAGAAATCCATATGCAACAGAATGAAACTAAACCCATATCTCTCACCGTGCACGAAACTAAACTCAAAATGGATTAAGGACCTCGGAATCAGACCAGAGACCCTGCATCTTATAGAAGAAAAAGTAGGTCCAGATCTTCAACATGTTGGCTTAGGACCAGACTTCCTCAACAGGACTCCCATAGCACAAGAAATAAAAGCAAGAATCAACAACTGGGATAGATACAAACTAAAAAGCTTTCTCTCAGCAAAGGAAACTATCAGCAATGCGAAGAAAGAGCCTACAGAGTGGGAGAAAATCTTTGCCAATCATACTTCAGATAGAGCACTAATCTCCAGAATCTATAAACAACTCAAAAAAACTCAACACCAAGACTACAAATAACCCATTTGACAAATGGTCTAAGGAAATGAACAGACACTTCACAGAAGAAGACCTACAAACAATCAACAAACATATGGAAAAATGTTCAACATCTCTAGTAATAAGAGAAATGCAAATCAAAACCACACTAAGATTCCATCTCACCCCAATCAGAATGGTGATTATCAAGAATACAAGCAACAACAGGTGTTGGCGAGGATGTGCGGAAAAAGGTACACTCATACATTGCTGGTGGGGCTGCAAATTAGTGCAGCCACTCTGGAAGTCAGTATGGAGATTCCTTAGAAAACTTGGAATGGAACTACCATTTGACCCAGCTATCCCACTCCTTGGCCTATACCCAAAGGACTTACAATCAGCATACTACAGAGATACAGCCACATCAATGTTCATTGCTGCTCAATTCACCATAGCCAGATTGTGGAACCAACCTAGATGCCCTTCAGTTGATGAATGGATAAAGAAACTGTGGCATATATATATACAATGGAATATTACTCAGCCATAAAGAATGATAAAATGATGGCATTTGCAGGCAAATGGATGAAATTGGAGAATATCATGCTAAGTGAGATAAGCCAATCTCAAAAAACCAAAGGAAGAATGATCTCGCTGATAAGTGGATGATGATACATAATGGGGCATGGGAGGGGTTAGGTTTTAGGGTTAGAGTGAGGGTTAGGGAGGGGGGCAAGAGTGGGGGAAGGAAGGACTGTATAGAGGGAAAAGAGGGATGGGAGGGTGGGGGGAAGAGGAAAAATAACAGAATGAATCAACCAACATCATCCTATGTAAATTTATGATTACACAAATGGTATGCCTTTACTCTATGTACAAACAGAGAAACAACATGTATCCCATTTGTTTCCAATAAAAAAAAAAAAAAAAACTAAGGCTTTGTGAAAGACACTGTAAAGTGAATTAGAACACAAGCCACAGACTGGAAGAAAACATGTGTGACAAACTCTATATATGATTCAGCAATCATGCTTCCTGATATTTACCCGAATGAGTTAAAAACCCTACACATGCATATTTATAGTAGTTTTATTTATAATTGCCAAAACCAGGAGCAATTTAGATAATCTTTAGTGGGTGTACAAATAAATAAATTGTGGTATGTTCAAACAATATTATTTCAATATCATTCAAATAGAATATGATTTACTCATAAAATAAGTGAGCTATCAATCCATGAAAAGATATGGCATAGTCTTAAATGCATATTAATGTGATATAAGTTAATCTGAAAAATCTGACTACTATATTTTTCCAATTCTATGACATTGTGTAAAGACAAGACTATGAAAACTATAAAATAAAAAAAAAAAAACAGTGTTACCAGGGAAAACAGAGGGAACAGACACAGGTAGAGGATAGATTTTTCAGGACAGTGAAATTAATTTTATGATACTATGAGAGTGGGTATATGTTATTTTACATTAGGCAAAACTCACAGAATATATAGCGCCAAGAGTGAAACTTAATGTAAACTATAGACTTTGAGTAAGAATGGGGTTTCATGGTAGGTTCACCAACTGCCCCTATTCAAAGACTCTGACTGAGTGCAATTCACTGTGCTTTCCATTCAGCTTTGTTATGAACATTAAAGTATTAATAATAAAATTTTCAAAGAATCTTACAGAAGAAGATTACATCTTTTGCATTACATATATATATATATATATATATATATATATTTAACAATGCTTTAAAATCCATAATTATAAAATATTCCTGAAACTCAACAACAAAAGTTATGAAACAATCCTACAAAAAATGGGTCAAAAATTTTAACAACTATTTCTCCAAAGATGCACAAGTAGCTAATAAGCTCATGAAAAGATGCTCATCATTAATCATTAGGGAAATGCCAATTAAAGTCACAATGAGATTCTACTTATACTCACTAGGATGGCTACAATGAAAAATTAAAATGGAAAAGAGCAGGCCACAGACCTCCTTCAAGAATTAATTTACTTCATTCGTCTTCTCACCCCAACCTACCCTTATCATGCTGTTTACACACACAAACACAAACATGTATTTTGTATATATGTGTGTTCCTGTGTGGTTGCATATGTACCTATCTATAGGGATAGTATATTTTCTGTTTAACAGGAATATATGGTATAGGATAATGAAAAATTTTTATTTACTAATGTGTAGTAGGTGTCTTAAACATTGCCTGATATGTAATAACTAGTTATAATGAATATGTATTGAATTAATTTTATATTTCTATCTTTTGTTTCCCTTCAGTTTTGATAGGATTTAAAATTTTTATCAGTCTTTCAAAACCCTATCTTAGAATTATGTTCTTTTTCATTAATTTGTGTTACTAAATATTTTCTAATATAAGGGTTTAAGGTTAGAAATTTTTCTCTAAGTATTAGCTTAACAAAATCCCACAGGTTTTGTTAGGAAGTATTTTATAACACTTTGTATGCTCTTTCAGAACATTTTCTAATTTTATTGTGATTTTGGGGTAGACATGAGTTTTTAAAGTTATGTTTCTAATCTTCACCAATAGCAATTTTCTTAGTATTGTCTTGTAAATTATTTTCAACCTAATTCAAAACACATTGTAATAAGAATTTAATTCATCAAATTTTGAAATGTGCTTAATACTTAAAAATGACCATTTTATTTTTATATAATGTTCTATGTGTGTTTAAAAATAATAGATATCTGCAGTTGGTACATTGTATTGTATATGCCCATTAGGTTCAGGGTATTAACTAATTATGTCAATAGAACATCCTGCATCCTTACTTATCACAATGAAGAATTATTTTTTCAGAGATTGCCTATAGTACTCTTAATTATATATCAGTAATAAAGTTGTTAATTAAAACTATAAAGAGCAGGACACAGTGGTGTATGCCTATAATCCCAGTGGCTTGGGAGTCTGAGGCAGGAGACTTGTGAGTTCAAAGCAAAAGCAGGGCACTGAGCACTCAGTGAGACCCTGTCTTTAAATAAAATACAAAATAGGGTTCGGGATTCAGCTTAGTATTTGAGTGCCCCTGAATTCATCCCCAGTACCAAAACAAAACAAAACAACTGTAAGGGAAAAAAAATGTTTATTCTTCAAATGAGTCTTTATGTCAATGGTACTTATGTTCAAATAAAAATTTATGGTTCTTTACAGTTCTTAGATATACAAATAATTTTCAATATCTCCTATATTTTAGAAGTGTTATTCAAACTATAAATAAAAATTCATTTTTTTCCTGATAGATTTAGATTTCAGAGTCTACATTGATCTGCAGAAAATTAAAGCAGCAGACACTTTTATAATTGATTGTTTTCTTCTCCACCAGACATAATCTGTGCCTTTAAAAAGAGGGTTTTTTTCATTCTTTCTGAATAGTTCTAGATTGTACATTTATACCTAATCATATTTCAAAAGTTTTGTCTAGCTGCAATACATGTTCAACCTTAGAATTCTCAAAAAGGAAGAAATAAAAGAAAAATAAAAAACAAAAGTACATATTAAGCTCAAATAATTGGTTGGTTGCCAGCCAATCATCTGAAATCAGTTGCTCTGGTAATTTTTTAAATTTTTCTTCCTATTCTTCTGGGCCTCATTAGAACATCAAGATTTATAGCATATGCAGGATAATAACACCTCTCATAATTCCAATAACAGGTTCTAGCAACTCTATAATTAAAACATAAGACTAGTAGACTGGGAATAGGGTTGATCTTTTAAATGCATGATAAAAATAAGCAATGCTATATAAAAAGAAATTATTCTTATATAATAAAAAACAATGTCACGGTTTAGGTTACTTATAGGTTTTCATTTCTAACTTTTGTTTCTTTGTTCTAAGAAGTTGAGAAAATTTTCCTTTGTATATGTAGGGCCTGGAAGTAATTCAGTTCTCTTGCTTCAGTGTTAATGATATATGAGTAGGTCCAATAAAAACTTGAAGAGATTTTGTTATTCAATTCACCAAAAAATACTTTCTGCTACAACTTTCCCTCCAAAGTGTTAGAGTACTCAGTTTAGGGTTTATGTTTCTTATAAAACAATTACTAAGACAAAATTTTTCAATGCATTTTTGATACCATTAGTTATCACCATATTTTCCCAAATAGACAAATACCTAGAAATATTCATGACTTCTGAACCTAAATATAAAAAGAAAAATTTAGCCATAAATTGATGTTTGAAGTACTGAAAATTGAAGTACTGAAAGTTACATTTAATTACATCGCTTGAGAAAGATACATTAGCAACCCTACAAATAAAAATCTAAAGCATAACATCTGATTTATTTAACAGCCTATTAGATCTGTGGAATATTGAAATTAAAATGGCAATGAAATAACTGTAAAAGCATTTGATGCAAAATTAACTAAAATGTAACAGAAAATATTTAAAGGTAAGGATCAATGCTAGTACAAAATTCAAGATAAGGCAAGTATTTTGCTTGTCTTATATATGATAAAAGTAGTTATTTGACTATGATAAGAAATAATACCCACAATTCAAGTAACAAATAGCTATTCAATTTAAAGAGAATTACATCATCTTTATAAAACTTTGGATTTTACTACAGAAATATAGTAGCTTGGGCAGAGTAACAGATCATAAACCAAATTACTTGGGTCCTAGGACCAACTTTGTTAGCCTTGGTGTATGAAGTTCTGAAAAAATTTTTAACCCTTCTTCTTCTTCTTCTTCTTCTTCTTCTTCTATGAAAAGCATAATTAATATCTGGCCCACTTATGGCTCAAGGCTTCTGTGAAGATCAAGTGGAGATCAGTAAAAGGACTTTGATAAAAATGCCTCCATAATGAAAGTGACTCAGGAAACTTGAGGGTCATCAAAGGTTTCTGTCATCCTCAACATCCAAGAATGTGAGATGGGCAACACTATTGCCATGTGCCTCGATGGTTAGGAAACACAGCCTATAAAATTGGCAGGAGTCACTAACCCACTACCCATGCCTCTGCCAGAGCTCAGGTCCAGAATGAGACCTGCTCATTTCTTCGAGCCTCAGCACATGTGGAAGCAGGAGAACCAACAGTTGACCTAAAGTACCTAGAGAAACAAGGTACAAGCACATCCTTTATTTTGCTCAGTTCTTGTTATTCTGCAGATCCAACCACCTCAAAAGATTTGAGAGTTAAAAGACATCAAGTCTCAAAGCCATGAGTTTTGCTAAAATCAGCCAAATCTTTGGAATTGAAGCAATTTTGATTTGCCTTTGATTAATGTATGTGATGAATTGAAATCTTATGTGTGCTATTTTTTGAAAATAATTTCACATTTATATATACTTCAGTAGATCAGAAGTGATAAAAATAACAAGAGATACTAAAATTTTCAGAAAATCTATATTGGTGTGTAATAATACCTAACTGCTTGGAATGACAACACGGTTTCATAGAACATAAAAAGTCACACGTTGTTTATTTTCCGATTTTTAAGTGGAATTGATTTAGTGTTTCTCTTAAATTCACTTCAAGCTATCTAATGTGTGTATGTGTGTGTGTGTATGTGTATATTTATATATGTATATATAATATATATGTTAAAGTAAGAAATATTTTAGTCAATTTGAACAGTTAGAGAAGATTTCCCTTATTGATTTTACACAAACTACTTAGTTACTAATCTCCTAAACTTTTAACCAATTCTGAAAAAAATGTTTATTCTTGAAAGAAGGGTTTATAGTTTTTTCTTAAGATAGGATATGCTTTCATATTTGGGTGAACACGATTGTTCTCTTTTCAAGGTGAGAGGACAGAATAATTGAAAACATGTTGCACATTGTTAAAAGAAAATTATAATAGTTTTTGAATATTGAATTTACATAAAAGAAAATTGTTCTTCATCGCACATGGCCAGAAATTTTTTTTTTAAAACTATAAGATAGAAGAGGAGCTTGGAAGTCATCAAGAAGTTAACTAGAAAAAATGATAGAAACTACAACTCTCTTATAAGGGAAATTGAGCCCTGGAAAAATATTGATATACAAAGTGAAATAGATATTCCATTATCTGGATTGCCCAAATATTTAAATATGTGACATGATGCTTTCTGAATACTAAATTGCATTAATTAATGACTTTCACAATTTAGCTGCTTTCCTCTCAATAGAATCTCAGTTGTCAATCGTGTTCAAATTATTGAATTATTTTCTCAATATTTTATATAGTGTGGGTTTGAATTTCATAGACACAGTATTGAACCTGATTAAATGTCCTTGAAAATAAGCAATTGTAGTGCAGAGTAAATTTCAGGTCAAATATTTTATTAAATTTGAAGGGCAGTATAGCGGAACAGTTGGATTAGAGGTGGCCTGCCTGCATTTCAAGTCTGTCTCTGCATTTGATACTTAAATAACTAGGGCAAGTTACCTAACTTCCAGGCATTTCTGTATTTTTATATTTAGAATGAAGGTATAGTTTTAATAATATATACTTCATAGAATTATTGGACAAATAAAATGTGTCAATATTTTTAAAGTCATGGAAAATGTCCCTAGTATTTAATAAGTACAATATATAGAAATGCTCTGATTACAAAATTATCATAATTAAAGATTTTGTCTAAATTTAAGAGGTTCCAGATTAAAACTATACAACTTCCAAGTTCTGCTTTAGTATGCAATTTCTTACCTTACGTTTTTACTCAACAGTTAGAGTCACTAATCTTTCTGAGGCTAATGAAAATGATTATTATAAGAATGAAAGAATTGTGAGCAGAATGCTAATTCATCACTGTATATTCCATGAGTTCTAGTGCATTTTTCACACAGCAGATGCTCAATAAGGGCAGGAGTTAGTCACATGAAAAAGCAAGAGCTCACAAGCTATTACTATTTAAAGATACAAAAAACTTGAGTATAATTCTTTCATGAAATTTTAATATGTTTAAACTTCAAATTTTAGAAAAGTCAAATTCATAATTGATTCCACTTGCCAAAATCCCCCTTTAGGTTATTTTGAACATACATTTTACCATATAAATAATCCATGTGCCAAGAATGAAGAACAAAGAATTTATTGCCTGGGATGGAAGCTTGTGTCTGCTTGCAGCAGAACTGTCTACAAATTCTTGCTAAGGATTCTTCTTCCCTCAGTTTAAGGAGCAGAAGACTGAATATCTGGACTACTTTTAATAATGAATTTTGTTTTGTACAAGGACATTAAATTGCTATCCAATCTTTAAATGTTTAGATTGGACTTCAAATCCTAAATTAGCTATAAATGATTTACAAAGAAAATGTATACTGTAGTAAGATGAAAAAGTCATGGGATTTACCACACATATCATTCTGGGAAATCGGACATAATGCTATATCAATGTAAACCACTCTGTCCAGCCTGGGTTTCCATTGGAGTTGAAGGGGGCTCACCTATCAGAGAAAGCTTATGCTCATAGAATGTTGCTGGAACATTCATAGCCATCTTGGTTATCTGTGCTACACACAAAGAAGAGTGAAAATACAATATTTAGTAAAAATCTTAGCTCTTCTATCTAGAGTCAAGTTATTATTATAATATAAAATTAAATTAATTATGATTATTATAAAAAATATAAAATTACTTCCTAAAATACTCTTTCTAAAGACTTTTCTTATCCAACTGGTTAAAGGAGGCAGTAACATTACCATATAAGCCATTCAGCTAAACAGGACACATCAAATTAAGTTCCAGGTAATTAAGACCAAAAGAAAATATTCTCCTAATAAATATCTCTGGATTCTTACTCTACTTATCCAAATCTTAATAGCAAAGCTTCATCTTCCAAGAAAACACTCATGAAAACCATGGCCCATGGGGTCCTCGTTTGCTTTATAATCCATAAAAATAAGACTTGTACCAAATATCTTGGCACACAATTATTTTAAATGGCAATATTTTAATTTATGTACCACTTGAATTTTAATATAGTTTGCATGTCTTAACCCCTAATATTTTTGTAATCTATGTAAGATCAAATGTTCATAACATAATGACTTTCCAAATAATTTTGAATTATATAACTGTTACATATAATAAGGTTCAATCCTATATCAAGTGCTTTCAGAAAATTGCCTTTAAAATCACATTTGGAATAATTTTACCACAGTCTCTGAGAATATATTTTCAGATTCAAGGGAGGTGTGTTCTTTACAAGTGAGAAATGGACTGGGGAGTAGAGGAAAGTTGCCATTCAAATGAAATGTTCCTAGAAGTATGACTGTCTAATTAGGAGAAGTTAGGGTTTTCTAGAATTGTAAATTCCTTATAGAAAGTGCCATATGGAGTGTTAAATGCTGGATCTTCATATAACTTCTCAAATTGGAAATTGGAAGACTCAAAGATCGAGTGAGAGAAATAAATTAGCATGAAAGAAAAAAATTAATGAAAGACTTTCTTGATGAAACTACTCAGATTACAAACCTGTAGTAGGAATGAATGCCTAAAAAGACTTCTACATTCCTCCACTGTGCCCCTTGCTGTCCCATTTGAGCCCACACTTTAGAAGTCACATTGTCTTTCTTCATGAGCACTGAGGAATAAAATCAATAGGTAATGAAATATTTTGTCTTAATAAATTTTAAACACATGGAATTTTCCAAGTTATTCTTAAAACTTTTAATATCTACCTGAGTTCCCTAAGAGAAAAGATGAGACGTTTTTCATTTGTTTTTGACGAGAAAGGTATAGTACTGTGCCCTCAGGATATCTCAAAAGCTTTGAACAATAAAGGTGTACATGAATATCTGTCAATCAAGCACTAAGGTATCTGGGTACTATTTTATTAGGAACTCAAATACATTTGTTGTATGAAATTTGACAGGAATTAACAGTTGATATCTTATATATTAAATAATGTACGTGTTTAAATGGAAAAAAATATAAAATTACTTCCTAAAATACTCTTTTGAGAAAGACTTTTCTTATCCAAGTGGTTAAAGGAGGCAGTAACATTACCATATAAGCCATTCAGCTAAACAGGACACATGAATGATATACATACACATAGCACTGTAAAGTAAGAGCTCCCTGCCTTACAGCCTTGGAAAGGACAAATTCCCATCAGATCCTGCAATATATTGTGAATCTTAAATTTTCCTCCAAAGTTCATGTGGTAAAAGTGTGGTCCCCAGTGTGGTCTTACCCAGGGGTCAGAAAACCTTTAAGAGATGGGACCTACTGAAAGGTCTTAGATCATTGTGGGAGAGCACTTGAATGGGATAGAAGGACCCCAGCCCCTACTTCCTTCTCTCTTTTATATCCTAGCCATGTAGTGAGCCATTTTTCTCTACAATAAAATCCTGTGGTAATGTGTTGCCTCACTATTGGCCCTGAAACAATGGGATCAATTGGTTATGGGCTGGGACCTCCAACACTAGGTGCAAAAGTAAAGTTTTTTTTTCTATCAATTGATTATCTCAGATATTTGTTACGGTAATGGAAGCTGATACCTCTCAACTCTAAAGAGAATTTACATTGGTTTCATTAGACAAATAATTCTGGCTCTTCTTTTAGAATGATACAAAATAAGCCATCAAGAGAGTCATTGATGATAATAGGAAAGAGCAGAATAGTTCTATATCTGAAAATAACCAACCAATAGGGCCTATTTAATACTTCACAACAGGACTTTTAAAACTACAGTTTGTACACCTAAAGAATTATTCAGATAGGGTTTCTGAAGGTTTTGACTTTAATTTTTTATTTGTTCTTTTTAGTTATACATGACAGTAGACTGTATTTTGACATAACATATATACATGGAGTTGACTTTCAAAAGTGAAAATAACTTTTAATGGTATTATGATTTTCTAAGTTAAAATCACATGACGTAATATGACTAGAATTTCTGGAGTAATTGTTGCTAGGAAAAAAGTCACCAAATTCTTGGCCTATAAAATTCAAGGTAATGAGAAATATTATCAATATCAAAAAATAGAATTTCTTACCAGTAAAATAAAATGATTTTTGAAAAATACTGAAAATGATATACAGAAAAAAGATCTTTGTATGAATATCACAGTAGTACAAACTACTAAGGAAAAATGCATTCAAGCAACATATTATAACACTTCTGTTATTCAAACATGCATAAAAATATGGATATATATTGCCATTTTAATTTTCTGTTAGTTGCTTATAAATTTTAATTCATAATATTTCACTTAGTAAAAGTGAAAAATATAAGATTTTATTCTGAAAAGATAAGAGCATATTTCTGATGATTAATATCAACCAAACTACACCAGGTAAATAATTTTCATTTTACTAACCTATAGTGTAGGCTATATTGATTGTTTTGCCTAAAACAAATTTTAAAAAGTCAATGCAAACCAAACCATACCTTATAACTTCAATCCATGAGACTATGTGAACACTTAAAGACTGTTAAACACACAGGCATATATACACACGAATATACACACAACTTTTGGTAAGACGTTTTACTTATCAAAGAGTCTTAAATTGATTTATGAAGTTTATTGTTTCCAATTTAAAAAAAATGCCAGCATTTTTGAAGATGTTTATATTTTTGAGAAAACTAATATTTGATAATTGCCTGGAAAATTCTAGAAAATAATAACAAAATGGAAGGGGAAATTCTCAGTATAAAACTGCAATAAATCTATTGGGAAAGAAGTGGTTAAGAAGCAGGCCAGCAGTCTCTGTCTTTCTCTGTACTGGATAAAAAAAAAGGTGGGCAACCTAAGTCTCATCTTGTAGCAAATATGCTAAACACTAATTTAACTGGCAAAACAAACTAACAGGATTTTAAAGGGAGAGAGTCTTCATGGCTTGCTTCTAGCAAGATTGCACTGGTCTAAAACTATGTGTGGTAAACAATTCTGGAATTTGTGTATTTTTCAGACATGGCTGCCTGGAAAACAACGCATAGGCTATAATAATGAGTCTGAATGGAGATGCTACAATAACTAGTTGGCTTCATCTATGTAAGTCATGTGTTTATGCACATTACCAAGGAATCTTATCCTGTCCTCTATTAGTGCATATCCAGGATGGGAAAACAGGACTTAGGAATCCATAATAAAATTCTAAAAAAAATCTCCATTTTGCCTGCTTATCTTAGTCTACCAAAAGAAAACAGAAGTTAACCAGGAATAGTCAGTTCCAGAGATATGACAGGATGAAAATGAGTTTGGACTTTATAAATCAGAAAGGAAGAAAAGGTGCAAGAAATAATGAGGCTTTTTAAATAGACCTTGAGGCCAGGTTAAACAGACTCTTATGACCTAATCTGGGGCAATGTGAGGACCAAATAAAGAATAATAGACTGTAACACATTGACTACAATAGGAACTCATTAGTCCTTGCCAATATAGAACAATGTGTGCAAATAGAGAAATGAGAATATTATTTTCTTTACGAGAGAAAGGGAAACTACAAATGTAGATCAAATAATAGGGTTAGAAAATTACAATAAGCAATCATCTGAGTAAAATTAATTCAGGTAAAAAGCACTAATGGGGGCAAAAAGTAGTGAGTGAATTTGAGTCAAGATCAGGATTTCATATACCCTTAAATGTATCTCCCCAAATATTAATGAAACAAAACTAATGGGATTGATAGACATTTATTACTAATAAGAAGCAATAAAAATAATATAATATTGGTGCTGTTACAGCAAAGTATGCGCAGAGTAAATCCAACTTGAAAGATGATTTACAAAATAATAGACTCCTTTAAAATAACATAAAGGAAAAGATTAGGAATCATCCATTTGAAGAGTGGTAGAAAGAAAGAACTTGGTGCAATATGTGAACTTGTATTAGATATTTTTGCTGTAAGGACATCATTGATACAACTGGGAAATCTTACTGAAGGGTATAAGGAATTTGTCTCTGCTATTCATGAAATATTTTATGATCTGAAACAATTTGATACTTTTTCCTCAAAGAAATAAATTGAAAAAGACTATTGGAGAATAAAGCACTACTACTTTCTAAGAAAACAAGGATGCATATCTAAATATCACCAAAGTGTATACATTTGATTGTAATATATGCAGAACAAAGACACTGAAACTTTCAAGTATAAATTAGTATAACACAGAAACTGTGAACACAGAATATAATCATAAATTAAAGAGAAATAAAATTATCTACCAACCACTAATGTCCAATTCTGCTAAAGCTTTTTCTCAATTATACCATTATGAAACTAGTCAAGTATAAATAATTGTCCATTTCTATTTGTTATAAAACTATGTTAAAATGACACTAAATTATGCAGCATGCATGTTCACAGAGAGAATTAAGGAAACACCATTGCCTAGGCAGTACCTGGGGAGACCCAACTGTGGCACCATTCATGTGAGTCCAAAACAGCAAGGTACATTTTGGTCCCGTGAGTGAAATGACAGGAATGAGGATGTCAGCCAGGTCACCAAATTTCCCATTTGAAGTGTCAGCATACAGGTACCAGCCATCTGTGGTATTTCTGAGGAAAATATTTACCAGAGTAAAACAGAAGAAGAAGATCATAAAACATAACACAGTTATTCACTGACCATATTTTATTATTGTACCATTTCTCCTAAAAGTGCAAAGTTTTATAGGATAATTATGGTTTGTCACCTTCATCAGCAATAAGTGTACCATTTTGATTTTGAATTCATGGTCCTTGTAATGAGATTCATTGGTATAAAGTGTATAAATTATGGTAAAGGCTGAAATGACCAAATTAGTAATAGAGTGGTTAATATTTTTTAAACAATGGTATTATGAATATCCTCATCTGCCTTTAGAAGTAATTTTAATGTGGGTAAATGAGTCCATGAAGCATGGAAAACCTTTAGAGGAGGCATAAAAGAAGAAAATATACAAATAAAAAGGCATGTAAAACAGAAATAAAACTGGAGTTCACCTCATAAGTATAAAAGGGTTTTGGTTCAAATTTATTCTCTCCATATTAATTGAATAGGTGATTTTAAAGAGTGTTTTTCCTTTCCTAGGCCCAAAGTTTAAAAAGGAAAAAAAATATAAACAATTAAATAGAAATATACTCTTGCAATAAAAGACAAAAAGTTTACACCCCTACTTTAACTATCAATTGGAAAAAGAAATAATAAAACATTAAGACACACTAGGTTATACACAGGCTTTTAAAGTATTAAAGAAGCAATTCTTCATATTTTGAGACCAACTCTCTTGTTCTCTTTCTTTTATTAACTTGATTTCTTTCCACTTTCTACCATAAATATAGTTGCTAGATATGCAAAGTTTAAGCTTGCTATTTACTAAGTCCATTTTAGTTTGAAAGTTTTATCATTTTTTTGATAAATGTGAATTTTTAATAGCAAATGGGAAAACAGGTGTATTCATTCAATCATAACATATTTATTGAGTGTTCAGCCTAACCGGACTTGTCAGTGGCTATCCAAGTCACTGGGGATATAATTTTCTGCAAAAGATTTGATGGGGTTTGGCCTCTGACCTTGTCATTTACTAGGCAGGCATCTTTGGGCAGGCTAACTTCTCTGAATGTATCAAGTTCTACATTTTATAAAATGGGATAGTTCTGTGTAAGATCTTAAGAATTAGCATTAAATATGTGGAACATCGAACAAAGTACCTAGTTGATCTTAGCATTAAGTTAATGGAAGCTGTAATTTGCACTTATGCTTATGTCATTAGTTGCTGCTAATGAAATAAGTTTAGTGACCTACAAATCACAGAGGGTATGAGACTAGACAGTTAAGAGGCAGGATTATTAGGATTACTATGTTAATTTGTCTTTATTGCATCTCAATGAAAAAATCACTGTTTTTATTTTCTTGTGTGCTTAATATCCCAGTATCCCAGAGACATCAAGAACAAAGACAGACTTAGGCACTCAAACATGCAGAAGCAACAGTAAGAACAATGAAGAAAACAAACTTACACATTTATGTGTACATCATTCATTTAATATGAGAATATTTCTTTAAGCCACTCTCAGAATTATTATAATTTTAAAATTTTATTATAAAAATGATTTTAAAGTAACTAAAAGTCTTCTAAGATACAGCTTGAACTGTCCATTCCTAATTTTAATGCCACCACCTTAAAGCAAACTCATCTCTTGCCTAGAATTAAAACTTGGCAATGGGCCTTCCCACTTCTACTTTTGATTCACTGCATCTACTCTTCACATATCAATTGGAATAATCTTTTTAAAAGAAGAAATTGGATTGTATTATATCCACAAATCCACTCTTTCTAATATACTAATGGCTTTGTAATGGACTTAAGATAAAATAATATTTAATATGGCAAATAAATCTTTATAATACCTTTTCTCTGCCTCCCCACGGGAATGGGAGTTGAGAAGAAATGTGTCCCATCAACTCTCCTAAACCAGCACTGCTCAACTCCAGTGAAGCACTGTGTATGTGAATTTGAAGGCCTCCATGTTTAAATGTCAATTCTTCACCAATTGATACACAGATCTATTAATATCCTAACACACAACAGAATTTATTTTTCAGAAATTGATAAACTAATCCTAAACTTCATATAGAAATATGAAGAGAAAACAATGGACTGTCAATATTATTTAGAAGGAGAATAAAGCTGGTGGACTCAATCAGACTCATTAGGAACATATAGTAACCAAATGATATGATGTGTTTGTGCTTTGATCATAAACACCAAGGTAATGGTTATCCAAAGCAGTCTTGTGTAAGGTAATTAGGTCACCTTAAAAGGATGACTGCTCTTTTTAAAAGATACCCCTGAGAGCTAGCTAGCTCCTTCACATGTGAGGATGTAGGAGACACTGTTCTTCCCAAGGACAAGGAAACAGACCCCCAGCAGTCAGTTTGTTGGTTCTTCACCTTGAACTTCCCAGCTTCTAGAATGGTAAGAAAGAAATGCCTCTTGCTTAAAGGTTACAAGCTTATGGTATTTGTTAGATCAGGAGATCGATTTGAAAAATGCAAACAACAGAAGTGCATTTGTGTTTTTCTATCACTGATTGCTATCTCTTCACTAAAGAAATTTTATTGCCCCAAATGTTGCCCTTGTCAAAATTCATCTCTCCCATTAAAATTCAAGTGGCAAGCAAACACACAAAAGAAATTCTGATTCAAGTAGCAATGATGTAAAAACTATTAAATTTAGATTTATGGTAATAGAACAAACTTTAAAGTTCATAATTTCCAATGTATTTGTGTTTCTTAATCCTGGTTTGCAAAACAAGCTCAAAGTCCAAAATGGAGTATCATTTTTTTTCAAGGATCTAAAACATACAAAAACAATCTTAACTGCATACAACATTAGCCTATTGCAATACCTTCTTAGTTCAGCTGTCCTGATTTATCACATTCCTATTAAAATCACAAGAATTTTTTCATTAAGATTAAATTGCATTCCTTTCTTTTTCTGAATTTGGAGATTTACATTTGTTGAACTCTTTTTTTCCAAACAATGTACTAAAGACAGGTGCCTGAGATAGAAAAAATAAATCTCTACCATTAAAAGAAAAAAATAATTCATGGTATACTAGGAGAAATGTGACTTAACTCCTCTGTCTGTTTCTGATATTTATTGTTTTTCCAGAGCAGGGGATGGGATCCAGGGCCTTACACACACTAGGCAAGTGCTCCACCACTGAGCTACATTCCAGCCCCAAGAAATGTGTTCTGAAGTCAATAATTGTGATCAGACAAGTGCTTCCAGATATGATATTCATTTCTATGACATCATGATAAACCCTACTTTGGGAATAAGACAATAGGTTAACATATTAAATGAGTATAAAAAAGAGAATTGAAATACTATCTTAGAAAAATAAAAGAGTCTGCAGAGGCTATTCTCCTGACCAGACTATCCTTAAAATCACTCCCAGTAAAAATTTATTCTAATAATTGTGTTCACTTCTGCTAATCATTCCCCAGTGTATTTCTTAATTGTAGCTTTAACATATCTACAGAAAAACATCTGGAATGTAAGGTATAGCTGACTAAAACAGAAATATGGCAACTGCGTTTGAGAAAAGTTCCTACTGAGGAGGGTATTGGGTTATGAAAGGAATGTTTTCAATTTTCAGGGAAAAAAAAAGCTAAGCAAAAGTCTGAGAATTGTTGTTCATTTAAAACTTAGAATATGAACAATCTGCCATCTGCCAGCAATTTTAGTAAGCAATGTATGCATTTTCCAACTGTCCCCCTAAAAATTAGGTAAAATGTTCTTTGAAATGTGTTGGAACTAAACCTTAGACTAGATACGTTTTTTTTAATGGCACAATTCTAATATAATTCTTTTGCATTCCAAACCCAATTCTCTGTCCAATAAGTGTTCCCTATATAGGAAAATACTATGCAGAATGGCATGGCTTTGTCATAAGCTCCAGCATATTATTTTCATTACAAGTATTCATTAAAGAGCTGTGCCTGGTAACAACATTCCTAAATGTTTTCCCTTAAAAATTATCGTCCTCAGCACTATCTTCTTTATACTTACTAGTTATATATTACTAAAACTGTACTTTATAACTGACTTTGTCAAATTCTTATTAATTTCTCACATCTCCTAAGCTAAAATGTTTGAATTACTAGCTGTGTTCAGTTCAGCTCTTCCATATCTGATGTATGGTCTCCCTTATGTCTCTTGAGCAGCTCATAGAAATTGTGTCCCAGCAGAATCACAGCATATGCTACAGACAAGTCATGGAGTTGGGCAGAAATAATTCATCAAGTATCCTTCTTAATGACAAATTAATATAATACAGATAAAAATCCAATAGTTCAGATGAGTTTGATGTTTCTATACCTGAGAATAGTTTTCTTCTACCAAAGTTTATTTGGTACATCCCAGTTATCCATTGAGATATGTTTTAAGATCCCCCCATGAATTCCTGAAATCACAGATAATACTAAACCCTATATAAACTATTTTTCCTACACATACATATGACAAACTTAACTTATGAATTAGGCACAGAAATGAACACAGTAACAAATAAGAACAATGGCTGCAATAATAAGGGGTGCTGGAACACATCACTGAGATACCTAAAGAGTCAATGCACTAACAAAGATTACTGCTAAGTACAATGTGCATTGAACATCAGGAAGATTCATGACCCAGACAGAGTAAGACAGCATAAACTCCATCAAAAACTCAAAATGGCACATAATTTTAAAGTTATAAACTGTTTATTTCTAATTTTTCTACTTATTATTTTTAGACCATGGTTGCTACTGGATAGCTGAAACCATGGACAGCACAATGGAGGAAATGTGAAAACTACTGTAATGGCTACCCATTCTTATCCAATGAGTGTGCAATGCATTCTAACTCAAGAAACAAAAACAGTGTTTATTTCCTCAAGTGCAGGCTCCATGCAACTTCATTGTAAAAAAGTTCCCTTACAATTTCTTATTTGCTGACATGTACTCACAAACTCACAGTTCAGTATGTTTTGATGGGTCTCCTTCACTTAATTAACATATTTTTGGATATTTTTGTATCATGTTTCTCAAACAAAAAATTCAACTAGATAAGAATTACTTTCTGTCACAACAGATAGTATTTATCAATGTTAGCTTGAACAACAGATTAATTGGCATTTTTAAACAAGAGACATATAACTTCTTAATATGTCATTGAATGAGACATATTAAAAATAGATGTGCACAGCTTTCTGAGGTAGATGCTATGAAAAATTTTATGAACTCATTTCCATATATCCATAGTAATACTATGAATCACCCCAGCTTGTGAAACCACTGAAGGAAGCAGGAGTCAATGACTTTAGTGATTGTGCCCTCTTTCCCATATTGGTCAACTAAATTGTGGAAGAGTTTCTTTAAAGATTTACTGTACTGTTAACCCTAATTCAAGATTTTCTTGCAAAAAAAGTGTTTGCCAAGTTAAAAGTTTAACTAGTCAATAGTTAAAAAAAGAAAAAAGCTATCAGTGTGATTTACATTTTCTTACTATGGACAAACAAACTAAATTTGAAGCTTCAAGTGGGGAGAAAGAAAGTTTGTGACCTTGATCACAAAGTGACAGATGTGAGAATCTATGTCAAAATCGGTTCTTTTCTTATTTTATGAAAAGTGCTACTACAATAATAGTGCTACATATTTTTCTATCATAAGTCATTATGCATGTTAATTTAAATACAACTGAGAGCATTACACAAGTTGACTACAAATTGCAAATTGACTACAAGTTTGCAAGAAAATTTTGAAGAATGCTTTGTTTAGGGTTGCATTTTAGGCATTTAGGGTTGCTTTTCAATTTGTGACATAACTCTTTGATGTTAATAATGTGAAGTTTGCAAGGTTAAGGCATTTCTTTAGCATATATAAATGTAATTTTGAAACTTATCCTCTAATAGTTGAGGTTCTCTGGAGAAGGAGAACGGGACCCACACATGCATAGTCTCCAACTTACAACAGTTAGACATGATTTTTCAACTTTGCACATTCAGCTAAAACTATAAGTTTAAAATTCTGGTCTTTCCTATGCTAGAAGTACGTGGTGCAATTCTCTTTCATAATGTGAGGCAGCACCAATTTGTCGTGGTTCCCGATCAGCCATATAATCACAAGGGGAGAGAAAATATTGGTTCTCAGAACTATGTTGTCAGTGTATCTTTGATACAAGTACTCAATAAATCATGTAAGACAACCAATAATTTATTATAACATAGGCCTGTGTTAGCTGATTTTGCCCAACTGTACCCTAATGGAAGTTGTTGTGAACATGTTTAAGGCACAGAAATGCTGTGATTTTTGCTAGCTTAGGCGTATTGAATGTTTATTTTCCATATGCTATTTTCAAGGGGTTATCAGGTATATGACTCCATCATAAGTCTGAGAGCATCTGTAGACAGGTAGATACACCTGAGGGGAAATATAATTGGATTAGATCATGCAATTTTGGTGGCCAAAACGTCCCATGATATGCATCTGCAACCTAGAGTACCAGGGCAGCCAGTAACCTAGATGGTATAATTCTCAGTCTGAGGCTGAAGGATTGAGAACCTGTGGGGATACTAGCACAAGACCAGGAGTCTATAGCTGTGAGAATGCAGAATTCTAAATTCTCAGGGCGATGATGGGTGCGTCAGTTCCAGAATGGAGAATGAATTTGCCTTTCCTCTGCCATTTTGTTCTATCCTGACCTCAATGGACTGGATGGTGTTTCCCTTCATTGTTGAGAGTCAGAACTTGCTTATTCAGTCCACAAAATGACAATCTTTTCTGGAAACACCCTCACAAGTCTATTGAGATATAATGCTTTACCAGCTGTCTGGGTACCCAACCAGTAAAATTGACACATCAAATTTGGTATAATATTACATAAATGACAAAATTCTTCTAAAAATGATAAACCAGTCCTTTGGTATGAAATAAAAATTTCATTTTGAGTATTGGATTGACTTGAAAACAGGAATCTACTTTTTCAATTATAAATTTTATTAAATCTAGAGAACATTTTTGATGGAAATTTGGTGTTCAAATTTCAATGCATTATGCAAAATTAGCACTTGGACTATAAAGATTAATCATTATAAAGAAAATAAAGTATCTCAACTGAGCCATAAAATAAAATGAAATATTGTTATTATGGTATACTATGGATAGAATCTGAGAATAATTATCCTAAATAAATGAAACCAAATAAAAGTCATATTTGAGTTTATGTTGATTACATATTGAAATGAGAAGCCTGATATTGTTTTAAATAAATATATTAAAAATATCACCTGTTTATGAATTTAATATGGTGACTAGAAAATTTAAAAGCAACATTATGCTTGTGAATTGCACTAGCAGAGTTTTACATATGTGAATTGATTTGTTTGGTATTTGTATTGTTTAATCCTATGTTTTACTAATTTTTGTCTATTTGTTTTCTCTCCACAGAGAGATGTGTCAAAATCTCCCATTTTAATTGTGGAATCATCTATTTATATCATGTCTTTTAATCATTCCATCCAGTTCTTATTTGTAATTTTTAAAATAATTTATAAGAGATAGTCAAATTTGGAATTATAAGTTAAGTTGGGATAATGACTCTGGTTATAAAATGATCTTCTATCTCCAGTGGTGTTTTTGACCTAATGTCTATTTTCACAGATGTTGACATTGTTACATCAGGTTTCTTGTTTTGGTCTTGAGATATTATTTTTTTTAAAAAAACCATACTATTTTCAAACCTGCCTAGTTCTTTTACCTAATGTGTTTATATTTAATAGACACAATATAGTTGTGTTAGGTTTGTTAGTGCTACCTTTCATCCAGTTGGACAATCTTTGAGTCTGATTTTAATATTTAGCCTAAACATGTTTATGAATGTTTCCATTTTAGGGCTTCATCACACTGCATCATCATTTTCTTCTCTTTGTTCCAACTGTGTTACATTTCTTTCTCTTCCTTAATTCCATTTGCTGAGTTGCTAAAGGCTTTTTTATGCCACTTTACCCTCTTCGTAATTCTGCCAGTTACAAAATCTTCTAAAGTGAACATTCTTTTAGAAATTAAAACATATATGATTTCATAGAGTTGCAAAACTCATTCCTCACCTTTTTGAATGTTGGAAGCTAACATTTATTATTCTTTTTTAAAACAAATAGTTTATTAAGAGACAATTCCTATACCATAAAGTTTATACTTATTAATTTAATAATTCAGGGAATTTTAGTATAGTCACGGTGTAGCAAATCTACCCCTATTTAAATCTAATCTAGAATATTTTCATCACTTCAAAGATAACCCCTTAACCATACCAGCTTCCCATGTCTTGGCAACAATTAATCAACTTTCTGTCTCGGTGGATTTATCCATTCTGGACATAACAATGAAATAAAAGAATGTGGTCTTGTATTTGGCTTTGTTTAGGAAAAGTCGTCCCAGAATCCATCTGTGGTATACCATATAACAATATTTTATATTTTGGCTGAGTAGTATTCTACTATGTGGATGTACTACTCTCTTTTTATCCATTCATAACATGATAGACACTGAGTGTCTGTCACATCTTGGCTATTATTAGTAATGTTTCATTGGATGGAATTAGAATCATTACCAAATAATACTGTTATGAGCATTCATGCACAACATATTTTGTAAATATGTGTTCAATTCTTTAGGTATGTATCTTTGAGTAGAAATGCTCAGTCACATTGTAATTTGGTTTGATATTTCAGGAACTGCCCCCAACATTTTACATTACCACTCAGATAAGCAGGAGGGTTCCAATTTCTCCATATCTAGTTAATGCCCATTACTTGTTAATGCCCAATAACACTTCTTACTCATTGATGTGCATTGTATCTTGTGGTTTTGATTTGAAGTTCCTGGTGACTAATGATGTTGATCATCTTTCATGTATTTGGAATTTTGCATATTTCCTTTGGAAAAATATCATTCAAATAATTTGCATATTTTAAAGTGCGTTATGCATCTTTTTGGTTCAGTAGTGCTATTTTGATATTCTTAGGTACTCTGAATACTAGATCTGTATCAGACACAATATGCAAATATTTCCTCCTGTTATATGTGTTTTCACTTTCTTGATATTGCCCTTTCATGCATGTAAATTTTTTATATTTGATGAAATCCAAATTATTCTTTCTTTGATTATATGTGCTTTTGGTGTCATATTATCAAACTGATGCCTAATCTTAAAGTCATGCAAGTTTTCACTTTTATAGTTTTAGATCCTACATGTTTTTGATCTAATTTTAATTAATACTTATGTGTGATATGAGGCAAGAATTCAACTTTATTCTTTTGCATGTGATTATCCTGTTGTCTCAGCACCGTTTGTTAGAGACCGTTCTTGTTCCTTTGAATGGTTTTGGCCTCTTTGCTGAAGATCAGTTGGCTATCAGAGTTTGGGTATATTTATGGCTTCTCAATTCTATTCTGTTGCTCTATAGGTATATCCTGATTCAAGTTCCACACTCTTCTGTTTATAGTAGCTTTGTGATAAGTTTTGAAGCTGGAAAATGTCTTCCTTTTTTTCTTTGTGAAGAAAAATTTTGAAACAATGTTTTGTAGTTTTCAGTGTATATATCTTGTACATCTTTTGTTCAATTTATTCCTATTTCATTGGTCTTGAAACTTTTATAAATGAAATCATTTCCTTAATTTCTTCTCTGCACTACTCATAATAAAGTACATAAAAAGATAATTAATGTGTTTATGGTGGTCTTGTATCCTATGACCTTGCTGAACTCATTTATTCTAATAGTTTGTGTGTTTGCAAATGTGATTCTTTAGGTTTTGCTTATACACAAGGTCAAGTCATCTTTTAATATAGTTTTAGTTCTTCTTTTCCAGTCTGGAAACATTTTTTTTTTCACAGTGTGGGGGATTGAACCCAGGGACTTGTGATTGTGAGGAAAGAACTCTATGAACTGAGGTATATCTCCAGCTCCTGAAAACTTTTTATATAGTTTTCAACTACAACTGAACTGTTCGGACTACAACCTACCCAACATCAACACTAGATCAAACACTGCATACATGCTTGTCTTGTTCCTGATCTTACAGGAAATTAGTCATTCATGATTAAATATGTAAGCTATGGAGTTTTATATGTGGTCTATATAAAATTGAAGAAATCCTCTTTGTTCCTATTTTTAAGGTCATGTTAATGAAATGGGTACATTCCTAGAAAGACATGAACACTATGTGATTTGTCTGTCAAGCAGTGTAGAAAATAAGAATAGACTTATAACAGTAAAGATTAAATTGGTAATCAGATAATTTCCCAGGGACTCATTGCTCTGAAACTATGGTACATATGTGTTTGCTTACTTTTCATCCAGCCCACACATATTGGGGGGTTCCCTAACAAAAACACCTGGGGCTTTGCCATCATTAGGGAATAAGGGCCTTAAAATACTGATAAGCACATGGGTAAAAAATTAAAAAGGGGAAATGGGATGAGGAGTGAGTGTGTGTGTGTGTGTGTGTGTGTGTGTGTAGAGAGAGAGAGAGAAAAAGAGAAAGATAAGGTGGACCTCTGGGAGAAGGTAGCACCGTAAGCAAAGACTAGATATCAGGGGACTCCTTGTCTGCTCTCTCCCAGTATAATATAAACACCAATAGGACTACAACATTCTCTATTGCTGTTGAGTCTCCACAATAGGTAGGTAGTAAATGCTCAAAATTTAAAGCAGCAACTGAGGTCCTCTCAAGATATAAGCTGCATTGGGAAGACAGGTTTTTGCCTCTTGATTCCATATTTCTTTTCACTTTTGTAGGGTCATTTTGAAAGTATTTTCTACCCATCTCATTTTAGTATGAAGCTCTTGGTGCCAAGCACGGTTATAAGCACTTTGACATACAGCGTATTCATCCCTAAACACGTTAATGAGGAATAGTGCTTTTATTGTCCCCATTTGATGTATGAGGAAACTGAGGCCCAGGAAGGTTTGGTAACTTAGCCAAGGTTATGGAGATAGCACAGGTGGAAGTGGGGCTGCAAACCCTCCTGGCATGAACAAGCTAAATGACATAAGAGAAAGGCAATGAATTATATCCTCAAGGGCAAAAACCTACACTGGCTCTCCAATTTAGCTGCACACTAGAACCACCTGGGAGTTTTAAAAAGCACTGATGGCTGGACCACCCACTGGCCCTGGGCTGATGTAATTGCTCTGGGGTAAGATGAGACACTGGGGTTTTTAAATTACCAGTTGATTATAATATAAAGCAAAGTTTCAGAATATTATTTTTTTCTTTACATGAAGCACTGTGTACTTACATATGCAGGAGTACACAATTCTGAAGTGTATGGCTAATTGCTGCCCATAGATTGAATGAACTGCGGTAACCAGCACCCTGACTGGGAACACCACCAGCTTCTGGAAGCCTCCTGGGTCCACTCCCAAGGTAATCATGGCTGTGTTGTCCAAGCATGAATGAGTTCTCCCTGCCAGGGGGGCTTCAACATGGACAACCATACTCTCCCTTGAGTCTCTGCTTTAACAAAACATGAACTGGAGAAGTTTGAATCCCATGGGATGCATCTGAGCAGGCATCATGGAAGAGGCCATATTTAAGGGAGGAAGTGATCTGGGTAGTTGACTAGAGAGAGCAAAGGGAGGAAAGGGAGGGAAGCTGGGGAGGGCAGGGCAGCAGCATCATTGGAAAGCAGGCTGCCAGGCAAAAATGCTACCGACCCACATCTAAAGAAACCCTTGTGGGCCTGAGGTGTTGTAAAGTGCTGCCTTCCTTGCAGATATGCTGAGCTTGGTGTTCAACTAGTATTTCACATTTTTTTTTCTGAGAACCTATACCGTGCTTGAAGTGGATGAGTACAGAGGTAACTCGAGTTTATATGTCAATTAGGGAGACAGGTAGTGACAACTACATGAAGACGACTCAGCAGGAGAGATGGGGATGGCAAAGGAAGGAAACTGAGTTTAGAGTGAAGAGGATAAGCCTATCCAGGAGGTTCATAGTGAGTGCAAAGGCCCGGAACCAGGGCAGGGGGAACAGGGTAGAGGAGTGGCTCCCCTGTGCTCAGGTGGCTTTGGGCCCCTCCACCTCACCCTGGTGCCAGACCAGTGCCTGTCCAACCAGTAGATGTTCTTGTTGCATTGGCCAGGGGTCCAGGTAGGGTGGGCAGACAAGCATAGACACAGAAACCAGACAATACCACCTGGGCTAGGTGGGGCTCACAGGTTTCCAGAAGGGTACTGAGGACACCTTTCCACCCAGCCCTGTGAGAAAATCCAAATCCTAATGCCCTTTCCTGTTCCCTCTATGCAAAAAAAAAAAAAAAAAAAAAAAAAAAAAAAAAAAATCCTGTCCAAACATGATTCTCTTGTTCTAAAATTCCACTTTTATACAGGAAAGGTTCCCATGCCTCACCTTATCAGAATCTCCTGGGAACTTTAACATTTTCAGATCTTCTGGTCCCACCCTGGGATCTAATTTAGTAAGTCTGGGGTGGAGTTTGAACTTTTTCATGGTAAAAAATGAAACAAATAAAAATTCCCAGGCGATTCTGATGCTCAACCCACAGAGGGCTGTCTCTTTGGGGAGACAGGTTGAATCCTGCCAATAAGTTCATGCCTTTATACACCCCAAAGTCACAGGAAGCTGGGTTCCCTGAGGCTTCGACACAGCATTACTAAGACACCAGCTCTCAGAAGTTTCCTTAAGTGCCAGGGCGTGCACTCCAGCACAGTGCTATGCCAGTTCCACGCATGCCTGGACCCACCTTTCTCCCTTCCTGCCTTCTCTACACCTACCTCGACCATATGTGCACCTTCTTGTTCCCTAAATGTATTTATTTTTCAGACTCTACTAAACGGGCTTAAAACTTGTGATTGCTACCAAAAATGAAGAGCAGTATCTTTCACTAAAATAGAAGGTAATGCCAAAGTGAGTTCAGGGAAAACCATTTTGTGAAAGTCTGGCTAGAGACACTTGCCACATCCCAACCTTCTGAGTCTGAGATCTGTAGTATGGGTGGAAGAATAGAAGTTATTAAATGTTAGGTGGAGGGGGGGCACAAAAAAACACCCACACTAAATGGAAACTGTCTCAAATTGGAAGGCGTCAGGAAGGGAATAACTTTCTCACTGTGAGAATCAGTATTATTTAATGTCCTGTCTACACCACTCCAGAACATCTGCTCACCATTGTGTTACACGTTCCACTGGTGTGGTCATAATCTTCTTTCTTAATACCTAACTGCTAAAGGTTCTGTAGTTGTAGCAATGGGAAAAACTACAAAAAAAAAAAAATGAAAGAATACTCCAGCAACAAACTGATAGCCAGCCAGAGGTAGGTATTGCCTCCCTTTACCTACCCAGACACTGAGTACCAAGAGAGAGTGCTAGTGAAGTTCTGAGAAGGATGCTGGAGAGAATCAGGGAGAATTCTGCAGCCCAGGTTACCTCATCCTGTCTCTGGCTCCAGATTCCTCCCAAGATTGGACTCTGCTGCTCAATTCCCTCTTTTCTTGGTCTCAGTGTTCTGGATTGTTATAAGAGAAGCTTTTAGGAGGAGAGAGTCCTGTCTTGTATATTTGGCTCCACTAGAGCTTGGGGTAAAGCCTGGCATACCTATCACACAGTTGAACAGCAGGCCGATAGGTCTGGGGATTGCAGAGAAGAGGGCACGTTCCCGTGAGCTTCCTGCAGTCTCAGCCCTCTCTCTGTTCAGGCCTGAAGTCCACCAAATCTCCTGATTCTAAAACTGGTTCTGCATCTGTAAGACTATGGGATTTTACTCAACAGGCACTGTGCTCTGTAAAAGTGTCCTGGGTGACTCGAATGATATGCTTTTGTTGATGTTGCCAATGATGAAATAGGGTTTACTCTGCCTGGGCTGGGAGTGGGTGGGCTTGGTCATGGGAGGAGGCCATTTGGGTGATTTAGGGCCAGGAACTTAATAACTTGGCTACACTGGTGTGGTGGACAGTGGGTGGGATTATTAACAATGATGAGACAGACCTCACAAACAGCGATGACAACAAGTGTAGCTAACCAGTAGGATAGGAAAGTCAAGTTTCCTATAACCCAGGGGAAGTGTTAAGGAAGACACGGGTGGAATTAGTCAAGCTTGATAATTGCTCATGTCAGAGCAAGGGGGACAGGTGGGTGAACTCTAGGGGGAGGCATCCCAGGTGCCATGGTCAGGCCTCACTTTGGGTGGGTACAGGGAGGAAGAAAAAGGAACAGATATGGGTGAAATTCCATCACAATAGCCACGAAGACAATGTCACCCCTTGAGATCCTAAATTATATTAATATGGGAGCATGACTTGGTTCTATAGTTAGCAATATTGGGATTGCCTGATTCAAATAAAAAAGCAGCTATTTTAGCAGAAATTTTCACACTAAAGGGAACAGGGGAGTCACTTGTGGGGCTGGGGTAGATCATTCAAAATGTAGATTCCTAAGCTCTCATTCAGAAGTTTCTGATTTTGAAGGTCTCAGAGAGTAGTGCTCAATTAGGGGTAATTTTGCTCCCATGGGACATTAAACCATATGAAGCCTTTTTTTTTCTTTTTTCTTTTCTTTTTTTTTATTTTTTTTTTTT
The DNA here is from genome assembly GCF_902686445.1 of Sciurus carolinensis. Taxonomy (NCBI): domain Eukaryota; kingdom Metazoa; phylum Chordata; class Mammalia; order Rodentia; family Sciuridae; genus Sciurus; species Sciurus carolinensis. The sequence goes on from NW_025920145.1 coordinate 1,656,147, forward strand.
GGTGGCCAATAGGGCAGAAGAGTTCGTCTTCTGGTGGGGCCAAGGGTACTGCTAAACATTCTTCCTTGCACAGGACAGCCTCTTCCAACAAAGAAGATTGGGCTCAAAATTTTAATACCACCATGGTCAGAAAACCTTGTTCCAGGGTCAGGACCCTGCGTCTCAATAGGGCCTGGAGGTGGAGATTTTAATGCAGGAAGCAGAAGCATTTGGACAAATGCCTACCTTTTTAAGACAAGGGCATCTGTATAAGTTCCCTTTCTGCCTAATTCCTGCACGTTTAGAACTTGGCTTTGACTTGAATTGCCCAGCCTGCCTGCTCACCACCCTTCCTTCCTACAGCCCAGGTTCCTCACCAGTTCCAAGAGCACCTCCACCACCTACATCCTTACCTCTTACTTCTTTGCACCTCCCACTGGAAGGAGAGTTCCCTGAGGGCAGGTCCAGGTTCACCCCACTCACTGATAGGTCCACAACTCCTTGAGAGGTGCCTGGTCTGCCGAGGCGCTCAGTGGTCACACACTGGCTTCATTCGGCCACAGCTGGAGTGATGAATCTGGAGCCACCTTCTCCTTTTGGCCCTATCACAGCACCCAGTTTGAACATCTTCCCGGGACTCATTGCTCTGAAACTATGGTACATATGTGTTTGCTTACTTTTCATCCAGCCCACACATATTGGGGGGTTCCCTAACAAAAACACCTGGGGCTTTGCCATCATTAGGGAAATAATGGAATCAAGAGGCAAAAACCTGTCTTCCCAATGCAGCTTATATCTTGAGAGGACCTCAGACAATTAGCCAAAGAGAAAACTGTACATAACTTGTGTCATACTGATAAGCACATGGGTAAAAAATTAAAAAGGGGAAATGGGATGAGGAGTGAGTGTGTGTGTGTGTGTGTGTGTGTGTGTGTGTAGAGAGAGAGAGAGAAAAAGAGAAAGATAAGGTGGACCTCTGGGAGAAGGTAGCACCGTAAGCAAAGACTAGATATCAGGGGACTCCTTGTCTGCTCTCTCCCAGTATAATATAAACACCAATAGGACTACAACATTCTCTATTGCTGTTGAGTCTCCACAATAGGTAGGTAGTAAATGCTCAATAAACACTGTTCAAAGGAACAAAAAGACACTATGTGATTTGTCTGTCAAGCAGTGGAAGGGAGGTTTCTGGTTGTTTTTTTGCTTTTTGTTAAATGACCATTGATGAGCAAGAAGGTGGGAGGGTCAGAGTCATTCAACTTAAGGGGATTGGCAGGACATTTTAGGGAGTCCGGTTAAGGCTTAGAGAATGGAAGTCAACCATGGATAAGCCCCCCTACTCCCACTCTAAGCAAAAGATTCTCCCCACCCCCCTAATATTGTTGCTGGTGCCCACTGGTCAGGCCCTCTGGACCTGTGTACTTCTCCCCAGGTTCCAAGTTTAACCACCAGCCTGTTCTCTTTCCTCCCCACCCCTCCACTGCAACCTGTATCCCCTCCCCACCCCAGCCCCACACCACCCACTACCCCCTCGCTTCCCTGCTCCGCTCCCTCCCGGAGGGGTGTCCAGGCCCCAGGTGGGCACGCCCTCTCCACAGCCATGAGCCCGCTGCAAGAGCAGGGGGAGGGGGAGGAGAAGGGGGAGGGGGAGGGGGAGGGGGAGGGGGGGAGGAGGAAGGAAGGAAGAAGGAAGGAGGAGAAAGAAGAAAGAAGGAAGAAGGAGAAAGAAGAAAAGTAGTAGTAGTAGTAGCTCTGGATCTGGCTTCTCCCACTGCTCCCTGCGCGCATGTTCACGTGACGCGTGTGCACCCCCCATCCCCTCCATCTGAACCCGGTTATGGATGTTTGGATGTTTAATAAAGAAATCAAGTGTCTCGCCAGTCACACACACAAAAAAAGCAAACAAAAAATAAAATCCAAAAGCAAAAACAACAAAAAGAGGACAGAGAGGAAACAACAACAACAACAAAAAAAAAACAACAAAAGAAACAAACACCGCAGCGCCAACCTCCACTTCAAACCAGCCAGCACAAGCCACCTTGTCTGCCACCCAGAGAGGGGGGGGTCTCCGGCACATGCTGCAGGAATTACTGGGGGGATCGTTAGGGGTCAGAGGCCCAGTGAAGTCCTAGGAGTCAAGGGCAAGAGCTGGAGGAGACCCAGGGAGGCGAGAGAGACTGCAGCTCCGTGCGCGGCTGGGCTAGGGTGCCAGAAGTGGGACTGGAGCGCAGTAGAGCAATAAGCCAAGAAGGAAACAGCAGGCACCCCTGCGGGAGGCAGGTAAGAGAGGGCTCTGCGGTCTGAGAGCCCAGGCGCCACCCTGCAGCCTTTTGGGAGTCGCTTTGGCGCCCTGCTGCTGACCCCATCTCCTGGCCTTCCAGAACTCCCCTGTCCCCGCCCTGGCAGGCTCGGGTGGTGGAGGGAGTTCTCCCACCCAGCCTTCCCTCTTAAACTTTTTCCTCCACCCTCCACCCCACCCCTAACTTTTCTCCCAGTCCGTTTCTTGCCTCTGGAGCCAAAGTTGGATTGAGGATTTGGGGTGCGGGGTAGGGAGCCGGCCCCTCCACCCTGCATCCCTCTGCGTGGTCGGTGCCAGAGGCTCCTGGCCTCCAGGGACAGTCTGCTCGCGCTGGGGCTCTGGGCCCTGAAGTGTGAGGCATGCCTGGCTTTGGGCCAGCCAGTGGACTTGAGCCTTAATCGCCAAGGTGGAAACAGCACCCCAGCAATGGACGAACCTTTAGATGTGGTTTCTGAAATTGAATCAAACCTCTCTCCCTTCCTTAATAAAGGGGTGGGGGTGTCACCATAGAAATTTAAGCAGCTCAGGATTTTCTTTGCCGAGAGAGTGGCAAAATTTGGGAATTGATCTGTGTGATAGGAACTATCCCATCTGAATCTTTATTTACCCATCGACCCCACCACCACCATCAAAATAGGGACAGGTTCATAGATCAGCACCAGAGATCTTCCAAGGGATTTCTTCTTCTTTTCTTTTTTTTTCTTTCTTTTTCCTTTTGGGTTGTTTTAATTGCTTTTTTAATTGTATGCTGGGGTTTTGCTTCTTGAAAGTGTAATATGAAAGTTCATTTTCTCCTGCCAGACCCACCCACTGAAAAATCAGCTTTCCACTTGATTTCTAGTTTTGATTTGACATTTGATTGATCACCTGTCATCTCATTGGCTTTGATCTATTCATTCTTGATATATATCAATAAATCACACACCATGGTAATTCAGAGTGCCAGTGACACAAGCCTTGCCCTCTATATTCAGAGCCAGACACGCACAATTATTATCTTGTTTGGCTTTTCATAGGGGCGTTTTTATTTCTTTGTGTCCTTTAGTTGAAGCAGGACTTAACAAAAGTTTGTTTTGTTGTGCATGTGTGCGTGTGTGTGTTTTTCTTCTTGTTTTTCTTTTCTCTCTGTCTTTGCTCTTTGCTTTAGGCAGTAGTTAAGGCTGGTCTTCTGTAAACCCACCCACATTTTATTCTGTTTCAGCTTGGGTAAAACACAGGGAGAAGTTCAGTGGAACGCTGATAAACTTTGCAAAGTACGTTATAAATCTGGGGAAAGTGGGTAGTTGTATCTGAGCAGGCTGGACTGCCAAGCTCCTCTTGCTTGATCCCAGCCTGAATGGTAATCCATGTGCTTTGCAATATCCAGTTACCTTCCCTCTGAATGCAGAATTGCTTGTAGTTTCAGTATCCATTTGTAGGTTGTGAGTTGCATGCGGAGATATCATTTATAAAGCTTTGAATGTTTTTCAGTTGTCTCCCTACAAGCAAAATAATTAAAATATGTGTACTACTATATGTATTTGGAACTTGCATAGGCAATAAGGTTTTCTTTCTGCAACTCTAGCTACTACTTTTGAAAACAATAGTCCCATTATTTTTAAAAACTTGGACTGCTTTGCAATCTGACAATGTTAGGATGTGCAACAGCCTTCGAGACTCAGGAAGAGCGAGCCTGTGCCGTCTAGTTCTGACAACACAAGTTTAAGTGTAGCTAGATGATTTGCGATAACATCCTCATTGTTGTCCTGAAAGAGAACCCTGGGCTTCGGTCCAGCAAGAAGTGATTCAGCCCTGAAAATTACTTTTTTTCCCCTTGTTCCGGTAAAGGCATAAACAACTAGACAGTAATTTAAATTACCAGAATGACTGGACATGTCTCCTTTTGTAAGCTCATTACAAAAAGTGCATTGCTCAGAATTGCACCACTTTGATTATAATCATCCTCTGATCAATGAGGATCCAGGTGTACATAACCTAATGCTGCATCACATTATTTAAATTAGATCCTTTCACTAAGCTGGTATCTACTGGTTAGCCTATATATTGTAGTGTGTGTGTGTGTGTGTGTGTGTGTGTGTGTGTATGCACATGCATGTAAGTGTGTGTTAGAAACTTGTGACTGTAGTTTCGGTTTTCTGGTCTGTGGTGATCCTAGTGTTTTTATCTTTGTTTTCATGGCTCTCATTATTTTCCCTGAAAGAAGTGGAGATCCTCTTCCCATTAAAAGGGAGTAATTCATCTCGTACACAGCGAGGCCCGAATTGTGGTATTTATTTGCTCACATATTAATAAAGCGGATAGTCTTTCATGCAGTCTCTTCCACTCATCCAGGGTCATCAGGACCCTCCTCAGTTTCAGTCGCGATGGCTACTCACAAACAAAGTTAGTCACTTTGGGTTCTTCAACCAGGTAACATGCAGGGAAGGGCTAACTTTTATCACTGCTTAAAATTAAACACAACACACAACTGTAATTAATTACTCCCATGGACTGATGCTGAAAGCTTGATTTCCAGTTTGATTAATAAATAATGGAAGATAGAAAAAGTTTGGAAGTGAATCAGAGCTGAGGCCCTCTTGAAGCTCTTTCTCCGAGAACTGTTGGAGGCTCTTAGATTCCTTCACATTTATTTGCTTGAAGTGCCAGGTTTCAAGGAATCCATTGCAGAACTTTCTAATAAAGCAGGTATCCAAACAGAACAAACAGGGTGAGACTGTAAAGGATGAGGGATTTTAGTCTTTATTTGTTATATTCCTTCCCCTGCAGGGTGAAGGGAAGTGAGGTAGGCAGTTCTCTTTAAGGAAACAGCTAAGTCAGAACATTTCCCTCTGAAATGTTATTCTTCCTGACTTTTTAATGCTATGCCATTATACTCCACTTAAGCCAAGAAAAAAAAAAAGTTGAGAAAGCTGCATGCAGTACCCCAGATGTCTGTGTGTGTGTGCGCATGCTTAACTCCCCTTCCTTGGATGTATGTTTCATCACCATTAAAATGCATCCTCTTTCACCTGAAAATATTGCAGGATTCGGTACCTGCATCTTTTCCCCCTATCCATTTTAGGGAAGATAAAGAACATAGCAGGAAGGTGAAATAAAACAGAACAATGTTTTGATATGTTTTTTGTAGGATGCAGAGTGCCTAAAAATGTAAAATTGTAGACATCCTTGAATCCTTCGATCCCTGACAGTCCATCTCAATCACTGACTACATACATATGTAATATATCTTGTATTTCACCACCCTGAGCTTTGTTTTATAGCAATGCCGGCCGATTGCAATAGTACACACAATCTTTTGTGATCATGTACACATGAACACCTCACATCACATAAGTTGTAGGATGCTGCTTCTGCTCACCCCAAAGGACAAGATGTTCCACGTTTCCTTCTTGTAGACTTTCAGAAGCTTTCTGATAATTCAGATCTGTGGAGAGTCTTGCAGGAAAGAAGAGCTCTTTCAGTTTATTTTTTTATTTAATATGGAGATGAATAATGCAGATTTTGTTTTCATGAATGTCCTTGTGTGGCAGCAAACATTAGACTATTAGCAATCATTACTTAAAAGTTGCAATTTGCACCTTAATAGCACAGGTTATTTACGAGGAAACATATTCAGCAGGGACAATACTGAACACTGTGGCAGAGTAGAAATGACCTGAGAGATCTCTCCTTCCACCTCAGGATAGTGGTGAGTCTGGATTAATGGGTGAGGTCTCAGAAATCTCAACTAGCTGGGAGAGGAAGGGACTGGCAGCTCAGGGTGCAGTTTACCTTTAATTTACTGGAAAGTGGGGCAGGATTCAAGAGAATTGGAATCCAGGTAGTATCCCGACCCTGGAGCTCTAAATTTGTCTAAACATCCTTCAGAGAGGCAAGTTCATATTTTGAACATTTAAATGTCTCCTGCTGTAGATCCCTTTGCTTATTATCCAAACGGTATGATTTTAAGATAAATGGAGAAAAAATAAACACACGCTCACATACACACAATAAAACCTCAGCAGCACCAACTATTCGGCTGTTCTTGTTATTTAAGGTGGATCCCTGGAAAAGGACAGGTACCTAGAAACTGCTTTGTCATGCAGTGTTTTGGATTGAAATCGATTGCTTAAGTGGTCCTTTCCCCCTCGCCTCCTGATTTTCTTCTCCCACCCCTGGTCTCACCCTTAAAGACCCAGATTGAATGGGACATCTCAAAAGCCCATTTGTTTTAGGCATTTGTTGATTTCATTTTTAATCTGCCCTATCAGTACATAATACATTAACCCTAATCAGCAGATTGCAAGTGACAGGGAGTTCTTGTGGACACCAGGTGAGGGTCAGGGCTCTGGGAAACTTCTGGGCAGTGCAGCCTCTGAGGCTTGAGGGTTAGACATTGGATGGGACTTTTGGGGAGGGTAGAAACAGTCCTCAGATATATCTACTCCTCTTTTCCTGCCATTTTGTGTTTCTTTTTTTCTCTGGGGTGCTTCATTCCTTATTGCTACACCTGGGGAAGCTTCACACCCAGCAAAGATCTCCTTGGCATCTTTGGGAGATCTGAAGCATCTTGACCTGTGTCGCATTCTCCAACAGAGGTCTTAGGTTCTCATTTCACCCCTTCTGACTCCCCACTCACTGGAGGGACTCTCTGCGGCTGGATAATATCTGGATTGGTCTAATTCTCCTCCCAGTGGCTTGGGAATGGTACTCTTGAGTGAGCAGGTTTTAAAGGGGTCTGAGCTGGGCATTATTGAAGGCCAATGAAATGCTCATCACTGCAGCTGAGCTTAGGAAAAGCAGCCAAGAAGAAAAGCTAGGCTCTGTTCCTGTTTGTGCTGGGTCTGCAATTAGCTGACACGAGGTAAATGTCCGGAGTCGAGCTTCCTGTTCATCACTCCATTGTGCCACCCTTTTGCTGTAGCAACGCTGTGGTTTGGGAAAACTCGGACACTACTTCAAAGGCAAGGCCTTGGTCCACCCAGGTCCCCTTTAAAAAACGTGGAATTGCCTAACAAATTCTAGATTAAGACGAGGCATGCACATAGTATCATTTTCATTTGATGCAAAGTCAATTGGAAATACATTAAACTAACAGTTAGAGAATGTCTTGCATGGCTTCCCTGAAGCAGTGCTTTTTCTTTACATATTTAATTACAATCAAATTGAATAACTTTTAGGGAAAAAATTCACAGTGGTATTGAAAGAAACTTGGCACACAGATAATCTTATTGCTTTCCAAGCTGAGAACTCTGTTATATTTTTATTTCTTCCAGAAAAATTTATTTTTGTTTTCTAATGTTATGATAAATACGGAATGTCTTTGACTATAGTCTATAATCAGGGCAAGCTCGAATTCTGCCTTCATAGGTCCTGCTCAGCCTAGAAGATGGTTTTATAGCCATTTTCCAGTAATTTGTATTTTTTAAAAGATGTTTAAATTTCAGGAGTTCCATTTAAAGTTGGAAATTCAAAGTTTCTTTGGGTGACCTCTGGCAAGTAACCCTTCAGTTTTGAAGGGGCTTTGTCATTCTAACCCCATAAGAAATCACCTCCCTGAGAAAGCTGGCTTGATTACCTGAATATTGCTGGAAGAAAAACACCACATATTTACAGACATCTATCAGATGATGCTTTTTATTAGATTTATAATTTCCTATTTTTCTCTGCTTCTGACTTTTTAGTTGCTTGTTTTAGAAACTTTGTTTTCAGGAGAAGGTATAGATAAATCATTCAGAATGGCTCTCAAGGCACACCAGGCTTTTGAGAAATGGCAATAACAATTAGAGATCTCAGAGCCCCACCATCCCCTGCTGGATTCTGTCTGCAAACTACTTGGAAGTCACCTCTGCGGACTCCCTGTCCCTTTTAACGCCTATGTGGAGAGCAAGCATCAGGAGCATGTGCCTGCGTTCACTCAGTTCATTTTTGTTCTAGAAATGATCACAAGGGCATCAGGCTCAGGTCTGTTCTGAGGACATTATGTATATACACAGGCACGCAGAAAAGAATACAAGATGCAAGTGGGAGTTGCTGATATATTTGTTTCCAAAGAAAACTCCATGGATGAAATGATTAAATATTTTGAAGGTATTTGGAAGACATTAAAATGGCCATTTGGAATCTCCAATTGTTGCCTCTCTCAATCTTTTGCATTATCTCTATAGAAAAAGGTGCCCCCTGGGCATCCTCAAATATCCTGGGATGCCAAAGTAATGCCTGAAATTATTTGAAATTTTAGAAATTAAAATTCAAGAGGCCCAACTAGATAATCCTATTATTAATACATCAGTATTATTCAGTTATGCCTAAAAACAGGGAAATGTACAATGCAAAAGTTTTAGATATAATGAGCTTAGAGAAATTACACAGAAAAAAAATACCTGGATCATTTCTGAAAGCATTGTCTTGAATTTTGTTCACCTAAATGAGAGTTCCCTTTCCACCTGTCTTTTAAAAAAAAATTCAAATACCCCTATACCTACTCCCCCACCTGAAATTGTATCTAATAAGCTCTTTTCTGAATCCAAAAAGATTATCATGTATACCCCTTTAAAAAATTGCTTTAGATAACCAAAGTGGGCATACAAAACCAAAGGAAACCATTGAGAAGCTGCAGGAGCTAGCTCAGGGTCCAAGATTGAAAACTTTGTTTCAACAGGATAAGAAGAAAATAAGACTGCATTTTAACTATACATTTCCTCTTGGCAAGTGACAAGCGCTGAAACGGGAAGATTTTTAAGGAACTTTTTAGCTCTTCTGCATCTCTCTCCAAAGACTAATTTAAGTGAAAAACTATAGTGTCCATTTATGCTAAAGGGAAGGTCTCATGTTTCCACAAAACTGCTAGACATTAAGGTGGGTTAAAAAAGAGAGAGAGGAGAGAGACAGAATTCTGCAGTTTCTGTTAGCAAAAAATTAAGATCGCTGAGCTTAATTAGTTGAGTGCTTTCAGCACTGAACAAATTCTGTGAACTCACTACTGAACTTTCTTCTTAAAGCCACATCTAAGCCATTTCTATGGAAATTATATAGTTTAGATATTAAGGTGGGCAGAACACAGTTATTGTTTTTAATGAAAATAGTTATGAAGAGCAACATGAGATAAAAACAGAGTTGTCAGCAGTCATTCTGTCTGTGATGAATTTGCAGGAAACTTTCATATTGCTTGACTGTATCATGAAAAATCCATGAAACCCAGTGATAGGGGATACATAAAAATGAGACAGGGGTCAAGGTTGTCTATAAGGTAAAACCACTTGTGTAAGCAATAACAACAGCATATAAATATTTCTATATAAAGTAAGCATGAGGCTTACTCTTAAATCACTTCAATTTATCAGATCCTTGGAATTTTCTTTGTATTTAGGAGCTTTCTCTTACAGCCCAGGGAGATATGAATGTAACTGTTGGGCTAGATGATGCAGCAGAGTTAAATCTATTCCATGTGTTTGGTACCATTTGGTACAGAAGAAATGCCAAAATGAAAAGCTATAAGTGAGCTTTATATCAGAATTGCCTTCAGCTATTTTCCTTTATTAGAAAGTTGGCTACATTGCTTTGCGTGTCTTCTTGTTTTCCCCCTTGGGGTTGGATTTTAGATTGTGGATGGAGTGGTGGAATTTAGGAAGTGACTGGGGTTCTGGTTGAAGCTCTTCACCATGCTGGTCAGTAACCCTTAGCAAGCTCTGAAGATCAGCCTCGCAGGAGAGGAGTGAGAAACACGAGTCGAGTCTGGCTGGTCCAAGTTCAGATCTCTAGGTCTACTTCTCACTGGCCATGTCAGCCTGGTCAGCCTCCTCAAATTTCTGCCACTACTTTCTAATCTATAAAATGGAGTCAGTAATAGTTCTTCTTATGTCCTGGGTTTGTTGAAAGGGTTCTATAAGACTGGGTCTGAGAAAGTACTCAGAACCTGTTAGGTACCATGTGAATATGAGGGAATGGTTTGTTTTTACTTGAGATAGCCAGACCTTAGGAAATTTATACCAGAAGGGAAATGAGCCAAGCACCAATTATCAGACACCCAGGAGTCCAAGGATTTGAAAGAAATCAGGCATGGGTGCGGTTGGATTTTTGAAAGTAAACATTATACAATGGCTGAGTAATGTTTTAGCCTCTTGTCCTGAGGTGGACTTATGCTGGGCTGTTTGGAGCCCTGCAGCAGCTGAAGAAAACTTTCTTCAGAAACAGGAATTACAGTGCTAACCACAGCATCTGTAACAGGACCAATGGTACCCGCTGTGCTAGGAGTGTTCATGATATACCAGGCACTGTACTAAGTGCTTTATGTATTGACCTTTATTCATTTAAATAGCAGTCACTTCTTGAGTCCCTACTGTGCGCCATGTCCTGTTCTGTTGGTGGGGCCTGGGAGTGAATAGTATGCATCTGCTCCTGGTGGACCCTGCCCTCCAGTTGAGGGAAGCCGGAGAACCCACATCTAAATGTGTAGAGGAAAAGATAATGTTCATATAGAAAATGCTCCATGATGATGATCATTTCATAAAATAAAATTGGGAATTGGTACAACATAAAGGTGGATGTCAGGGAGGCCTCTCAATGGTGGGGACACCTGAGCTTAGTCTCATTCCTTGTACCATCCTGTGCATACATGCATATATAATCCATGTTTTGCTTACAGGGATGTGGATATCACGCAGGATGACTCACTCAATCCAGCTGGGTTTGAAACTCAGGGCTTCCTCTTTCCAAGGCCCAAGTTGCTCATCTGTTGTGATCGTTTTTCACCTCTGTGGTGATTTGCCAGGGAGGACCCTCTTCTCTTGCATCTGTAGTGATGTCTGTGTCTGTTGGGGGGATGTGGACCCTTCAGGTCAACTGCTATCATGCATGCAAAAGGTTCATTTCTTTAACAGTCTTTTGTGTATGGAAGCAGGCATTCCTTCCTTCATTCAGCAAACATTGATTGCACACCTACTATATGCCAGGCATCATTCTCAATGCTGAGGATATAGCAGTAGGGAAAAAAAAGAAGAAGAAAAATAATTCCTGCCCTGGCACAGCTAATATACTTGTGAGTGAAACCAAAAAACTAATGCACAAAAAAATTATACGATTCAGTGTATTTATTGAATGGTGCTAACTGCATTTCATAAAAGTATACCAGAATTATTGGGGTAGAGAGAGAGAGTGCTAGAAGGATTTCCCCTTTAAATAGAATAGTCAGGAGTGGAATTTCTCAAGTGGTGATGGAACTGGTAGAAGCATCCCAGGCAGAGGGAGCCCCCCAGGACCTGAGTTCAGAATGGACTTGCTTGTCTGAGGAATACCAAGGCCAAGGCCACTGGAGCTGGACGTGTGAAGAGGAGGAGAGTGTTGAGAACTGAGGTGTGCAGAGTGCAGATGGCCTTCTAGTTTACATTCTAGGTGTGATGGGATTCCACTGAGGGGTTCCAGCAGGAAAGTGATGTGGTCTGGTGGAGCTGTTAGTGGAATATTTGCCTGCATTCCAAAGGTGTGATGTACTTGGGTATGTGCATCTACCTGTTGTGTGACCAGCCTCCCAGGAACCATGACTCATCCTTGGGATGGCTGTGGTACACACCCAGCCTTCACAAAGAGACTAGCTGCTGCAGGGGTGGAGAGGACTTTGAAGAGACCAGGACAGGCAAGCATAAGTGCCCGTCAGACCTGGTTCCAGCTCAACTCCTCCTTCTCCCCCAGTCAGCTATGTGCTTGGAGGCAGGTTCTGGAACTCGTTGCACTTCAGTCTCTTCATTCATCACATAGGGATAAGGGCAATGTTCACCTTGTATTCTGGTTGTGACAGCTAGACAATGTGATGTGGATAAAACCTGTGGTGTGGCCTGGCATTAACAAAGGGTCTACTTCGTAAATGCATGTTTTTATTCTTCCACTTGTGTTTTTTCACCCCCTGCAGCAATTCTGGGAGAAATATAGGTAACTGGATTAGTCCCTGGTACCTATTAGGCACCAAATAAATGTTTCAAGTATCAGGATCTCTTTCACACATCTTAAATTTTTGATAGACCTCTATACCAATCATGATCATAGCTGTACTTTGATTATGTATCAATTTAGAAAATACTAAGGACAAAAGACTGAATTAGTAGTGAACTTGTGTTTTGTTCATCATGACAGCCTTCAGTTGGAGAGTGGCGGTGCCCCTTCACATGGAAGCATTGCTTATTCACCTCACAGAAGTGCTTGCTGATCACATGCATTGGTGACATAGATCTAGTTATGCCCAGATGGAACCTGGACCATAGGCTGTTGGAATTGGGGAACGAAGGATCCTGGCATCTGACCCCTGAGAGTCAGCCTCTTTTCTCCTGTTCTCCAGGTGCCTCTGGCCCAGCCTGCAGGTGCTCCCAGCTTCCCAGAACTTTGTGGCTCTGCCCCTGCCTCGCTTGGGAGTCTGCGCTCCTTCCCTCCTCCCAGGCAGCAGGCTTAGGGGTTGTTAAGCTAATGGGGAAGTCTACTGGCTGTTTCCTGGTAATGCCTTCTTTGCTTCCTAATTGTCGCCTTCAGATGTGCACTTGAGAGCAAGAAGAGGGGAAGCTGGCTGACTGTCAGTTAAGGTGTATCTTAGGACAGAGAGATGAGGGATCTTGGAGAGCATCTGGGAGTGTTGTTGAAGGTGGGCTGTGTCCCAGGTTCCTGTGAGTCCAGCTGACTGGCGCCTGCCTCATGGAGCTTACCTTACACTTAGTGTGGGGACAGTAAGGCACTAATTAGCAGGCACATCCCACCCTGTCAGAAAGGAATTTGCAGGGAAGAAAATTCAAAGAGGGTAAAGGGGAGTGCAAGATGGAAATGTGCTGTTTCGGAAAAGATGGTCAAAAAGGGTCCCTCTGCAGAAGTGACAGGACAATGGTCCAGAGTGAAGTGCTCGAGAGAGAAGAGCAATTTTCCGGGTGAGGACAGGGCCAAGTGTGGCTCAAAGTCAGGGAGCTGGAGCCTGTTGGGAGCCAGAGGAATAACCAGGAACCTGGGGTGGCAGAGATGGGCCATCATGGAACTGCATGAAGATCTGGGATCTCCACTGAGATGGGAGACCTCAGACGGCATAGGAGCATACAGATTTGTCTGGGTTCTTTCTAGCTGCTGAACTATTTACAGGGCATTGAGGATGGAAGCTCATCCACTGCTCAGGATCCTCCTGCATCAGTCAGTCAAAACCAGGTTGATGGAAGAGACAGGCCTTGTCCAAAGGGAGAGACCAGAGTTGCAGGTAGGGGGCAAGTGAAAGAGGAATCTACGAACGCTGTCTGTGCACCATCTGACTTTATCCATTTTATTAATAGCATATCCAATTCTCTCTTCAATTTTTTTTCTAGCTGCATGAATGAGAGTCTTACTGAAAATGGTCAGATTTCTAAGCCAAAGGAAACAAGGAAAAGTGTGTGGACTGCATTTATTCTAGAATTGATCATGCAGGGAAAGAGGCCATCCTATTCCAAGCATATTTCCTGGAGTCCTACAGACAGTGAAGGACCAGGGAAGGAGGTGGACATGGAGTCAGATAGACAAGGGCTCCATTTCTGTCCCTTGGGCCATTTCCTTGCCCTGTCACCTTAGGCATCTTGGTTTCCCAGTGTTTCAGTGCTTCCTATTAGCAAAACAGACCTGATATAAGGGCTCATCTCATTGGCTTTTTTTGAGAATTAATTGAAATAAATCACATAATACACTTAGCACAGTGCCCTGTACATAGTCAGTGGTCAATAAATTGGAGTCATTATATCAACAAGTTAATAATCCAATCCATGCCTTGATTTCCACATTAGAATAGGGTGATGGAAACGTCCTCTTTGGGTTGTTGGGAGAAGTAAAGTACTAATACCAGCAAAGTCCTTGAAACAGCACCTTACACACAGTAAGTGGTCAATAAATGTTGAATGATTAAAATCATCACTGTAACGCCAGCCTTGTCAATCTTGAGGGACAGATGTTCTATCTGTTGCTTTCAAGTCCACAAGTCCCACCACATACTTGGTGCTCTATAAATGTTGTTTGTAAGAATGAAGGCCTGACACATCTGGCATGAATGTGAGAAAAGCTAACGAGATAGAGGTGTGTCTCTACAGAACAGGTTACAGACAGCTAGCTCCAACTGTCTCCCTCCATGGAAATTTCTGAGGGCTAATCCCCCGTCCACGTCTGTCAGTTCCCTGTAGATTCCCACCTTGGCCACCTTTTAACCCAGGGTTGTCCAGCTTGGGCTTCATACCACAGGCGATGGTTGTAAGAGCATCAAGTTACATAGTGAAATAAGGTCTCCCTTTCAATACCATTTCAGCTCCTCTGCTTGGATCAAGAAGACAGGCTTTGTCTGGTGTTCACTTGGTTTTAGGATCTCTCTACCTGCTGTTTTTCAAAAACAGAGTAGATCTGAGACTCAGAAACTTGAGCAAGGAACAGTGTCCAGTGAAAACATGAACCCACTGTCTAAGATTTCCTTGTAATCGATTGATGACAAATGACAGTCTGATTGCCCCGACGTAATTGTTTTAAGATAAAATTATGTAAGTCAATGAAACTGGGACTTGTTTTAAACAAATATGCAAAGACATCAATATTGATGGGGGGCATAGGCCACATGGGAACACTGTGGATGTCAGTGGAACCAGGGTACAGGGGTGGGCTAGAGCTGCCAAGTCCCACCTCGTCGAAAACTCCTGGAAGCCAGAGATTTTCATTCAGGCTCCAAAAAACATTGAAAACTGGAAGGAATCTCCTCTCCTAGGACATCAGAGGGAAACTCTAGAAAGTCTTTACATCTCTCAGGAAACCCTGAAAATACGGAGGACAGGGATAAATGTCTTGACATGGCAGTTCAGATAGCTGCCATGTCTGTCATGGGTGCACTGGTCACTCAGATGCTCCAGCTGGTGTCTTGAAGATTCTGACCGCATGGGCAGAGTGGAGGCCATGATCCCAGAGGTCCACCTGCACCCCTTGAATTACTGGATACAGGGAGAGATGTGCGTGATCTGTTCGCCTTTTCTCCAACTCCTGCTACATCCCCCTGCCTCCTCCTCTCCTGCATCCCTGCCCCTCTCCCAAATGCCAGAGCACTCACATCTTAAAAATTGTTTGATGAGTCCATTTTCACATCTAGCTTTCCGTCAAAAGAAAAAAGGACAAGTAACCTCTCTGTCCTCCCTCCCAACTCCTGCAGCAGTTGCTTATGTTTTTAGAAATACATTTCCCCTATTGTATTTTCATTTCCCCTATTGAATTTTGACAGGGAAAGACATCCATTGATGCATTTTCTCTGTCTGGTCACAGCATCAAACATCAGAGCCCAGAGAATTACTGTGAAGAGGAGGAAGGCAAGCAGCCCACAGACACCTAAGGAGGGCAGCGCCAGCTTTGGCATTGCTGGCAACCTGGGCACCCTGTCAGCAGGTCAAGGAGGAGGCACCAGGGATCTCTCAGATGTGGCTTCTTGTCCATTACGCTTTCTAATATTCAGGCACCTGTATAGAACGAGAAGCAGAGAATCTGGTTTTACCTTTTGGAACCTCTGCCTTCTTGGCTGTTCAGTATTTTCTCATACTTTCTTCAGGGATTCCTCCTCTTCTATTTTCTTCCTTGATTCCATTTTTTTTCTTTCCTGATTTCTCCCAGCAATTGGACTTCCAAGTCCTTTCTGTCTGTACTTAGATCGTAAGTGAATGCAATAAAAATTGTAATGGTGATCATGATGAAGATGATCCTGGTCATAACTGCCATCATCATAACCGCTGCCATTTTTTGACTTGTGCAATGGTTGCTGGCTGACATTTACTGGGCACTGACTACATCCCAGGTGTTTGCCCACAGTCTCCCTGAGCTGGATACTATTAGCACTGGCACATTAATAGCGTATATGCAGTTCATGTGCAAACTGAGTTCTGGAAATTTCCTGTAGCTTGACTAAGATGCACAAACTCTAGACAAGCATGGAAACCCAGGTCTGTGGGTCAGAGTCCAGGTATGTGGACACTATGCTCTGTTGTTTCTTACAGCACTTAATTCTTAATTGCAAAGTGTCACATGCACGAACGTGGATGGCCTACCTACTTAGGGACCAGTGGCCAAGGCATGAACTGAAAGTCAGTGTGTCTTTTGGGCTAATGTAGTGAAGGGGGAAAATAAATTAATTAAAAAGAGCATCCTGCCTCTCCAAATCCCCAAGAACCATCTTTAAAACTTGAGTCTATGACAATTAAAAAAAAAAGTTAAACCTCTTACATGTCTCCCAATAGAACTTTTGTAAATTGATTCCTGTTTTATTAAACAAATGTAGAAAAAACCCAGGAGCCCCGCTGACACAGCCCATCTGCAGTGGCTCTGTAGGATTGTGCTCACCCCATCCTGCTGGTCTCTGAGGATGTGTCCTGAAGGCAGATGCTGCTCAGCTGTTCCTCATAAATCTCTTGTAGGCTTCATGGCTGTCCCTTGCCATCAGAACTCAGAGAACAAAAGAGACACTGCTGCCCAGTTATTTATTTTAGCAAATGTAAATCTCCCCTTGCAGATTCCCCCTTTAGAGTCCCACACAGTACTATGATCAGGCTCTCTAAAGACATCTCTTCCCTAGCATTTAATTATAGGTCACACTTAAACTAAGTACTCTGAACAATGAGCAGAGAAACAGATGACTGAGAAATTCCAGGGGTCTCAGCTCAGAGGGAGAATGTTGCTTAGGACAGAAATCACGATGAGAT
The DNA here is from genome assembly GCF_902686445.1 of Sciurus carolinensis. Lineage (NCBI taxonomy): Eukaryota > Metazoa > Chordata > Mammalia > Rodentia > Sciuridae > Sciurus > Sciurus carolinensis. Next base: position 1,673,106 of record NW_025920145.1, read on the forward strand.
CTTTCTTGAAAAGAATCAACAATTGTTATTGTTGGTGATAAGGTTTTATGTTTTTGCTTTCTGATTTTTTTTTGTTTATTTGTTTTTATGTGTTTACTTTTTTATTTTTTAATTTTTTGGTGCTGGGGATTGAACACAGGGGTGCTTATCCACTGAGCCACACTCCCAGCCCTTTTTATTTTTATTTTTAATTGGAAACACAGTCTTGCTAAGTTGCTGAAGCTAGCCTTGAACTTGTGATCCTCCTGCCTCAGCCTCTCAAGCCTCTGGGATCACAGGTGTGGCCCTGTGCATTTTTATTTTTTATAGGTGAAATTCTAAATCAAATCTTTGTGATAATATGAAGTTTGGCAGACCAGTTGGCCACCTGTGTGGAGGTTTTGTCCTGAGAAATCAAATGAAATTATCATCCAGTTTTATTGTCTTTAACATTAATACTTTATTAGTTTTGCGTGGGAATAGCCAATTGGGTGAATGAGAAGAGAGAAAGAACTATCAAAATACCATGAGCTCATTTCATACATTTCACTTTATTTCAGATATTATGGAATTAAACTTTTAATGCAGTTAAGTTCTCTTTAAGCCCCAACTTGAAATCTCTGTGCCTCAATCCCTGTAAATTAGACATAAGGAGAGCATTTATTTCTAAGTACTACTGTGAGGACTTAAAAATGGATACTTACCAAATGCTTGAAGCAATGCTTGCTGGGTACCAGGAACCCAACAAACACAGTTATTCCCCATCTTCCCGGCCCAGAGACAGGTGCTATTAAGAATCTGGTGTGCATATTTTTTTATTATTTATAATTTTACATGCATGTATATTTACTTAGGGACATTGTTATTCTTTTGTGTATGTTTAAAGATTTTTTGTGTAAATAGCTTCACATTATGTTTTGCAAGTTTAAAAAATCTGTTTGCAGTGAATCCATGAAGTTTTGTAGGTAGAGAAGAAGAGAGAGGATAAATTAAAAAAAAAGATGTAAGTTATTCCTGTTTATGTGCTTTATAATACTCCATCATAAAACGTGTATTTTTATTAATTTATCAGTTCTTCTGTAAATAGATACCTAGCATGTTTTAAATTTTTCACCAGTACACACAATCTTGGATTGAATAGTCTCAGAAATTTTATAATTGTCACATAAATAATTTATATAGAGAAGAAGTGTTGTGAGAATTTTACTGTATTTAGTGAGGAAATCAGTGGAGAAAATAAACATTCCTGAAACAGCTAATATTTCACACTTTGAGCTTCCTGGAGCATTCACTGAGATCCATGGATCTCTCTAACCAAAACTAGCTGGCAATCTGTCACCTAGTAGGCACTTGATAAACACCTGCCCGAAGCAAGTGATTGAACACAAATACAGGAATTGCTAATCCCATAACCAGCGTGACTCAGCCATCAACATTTTTTGAATGCCAAGTACATCAAGAAGATGTCAGTAGCCACTATGGGGTGGGGCAGGGAACAGGGACCAAGAGGAAGAGTAGCACGAATAGCATAGATGAAGCATGTCTGTCCACAGGGTCTGCAGTGGGCTCCTTGGAGAGCAGGGTGGGTGATTGTGCATGGGTGGTAGGGCGTGTGTGGGAGGGCACTGGGATTTTGTAAGTGTTACAAGGTGAATCATCACCATTAGTCAGTCCTGCTTCTTGTGCATTCAGTAGCTAAACCTGGGTTTGATGCAGATTAGCCAACAGTGCACTCAGTAGCACTGCTAGGTCCTGGGGGAAGAGACGATGCAGACCCAAGGGAAAGGAGGGTTTTGTCATTCCATGTTTTTAATGGAAAAGACCAGAGTCATCCTCAGAACTGGGGTGTCTCATCCACGGGGGAGAGTGAGACTGTGCATGTGCTTGAGGTCTGTTGTGCATGGTAGGAGCTGTGAATGTGTCACAGTGCCTGCTTCCTGGACTGCAGGGATGGGTGTGTTGTGGGTGGCAGGTAGTGTGTGTCTCTGGGGGCCTGTTATACCTGAGCCTTTATTATAGATGAGTTTTGTGTTTGCAAGGGACCCAGTAGGTGTGTGCCTTCTTGCCACAGGTGAGCTGCTAACAGACCTCAAGACGTTCCCCAGGAACATGGACTTCCTTAGGGTGCCCCTGCCAGACACACCCAGTGCTTATGGTGATGGCTCAGGGGGAGAGAAAAACAGAACCACAGTCACACAGGATGCAACCAGCACTAGATGGGAAATGCTTGGGCAGCTTGCTGGGTGAGCGAGGTCCACATGCATCTGTAATTTTTATTTCCATGTCCATCTTCCTGCCCAAGGTGCATGTTCCATCATGCCAGGGGATGATCCTACAGTGCCATCTGCAGTACCTGGAGCACAAGGTGTGAATTGGTTGAATATATGAATGACAGGATGAATGGATGAATGAATGAGCACAGAGCCACAGTTCCTGCAGCTTCTGGAATATTCCACTCCCCAGCTTGTTGAGCCCACAGGGCTGAGCAGAGCAGACTGTCCCTGCTGTTAAATGGATAAATGAGTACGCGTGTATTACACATGCGGACGTTTGCTTATCTCTGAAACAGGCTAGCAATTGCAAGGAAGCAGCTCCCTGGTGGAGTTTTTATCCTTCCTCTGTGAATCCCATGGGAGCACCTCATCTGCTGTCCCTTTGGTTTAATTATTGTTCTTTAAGATCATCATGGCAACCCTTCTGTTTACTGTCAAACTGCAGCCGTAAATGCAGGGATAAAAAATAAAAACAAAAAAATAAAAAATAAAAAAGGAAGGGAAAAATTCTTTGTAATCCAGGTCTGAGAATTTCCCCAAAGATATTTTTTTCCATAAGAGAGGTGAAAGGAAGGTGGAAAAGTTGAGGGAAATGAGTTTCACAACTTGCCAAACACATAAACAGAATTGTGTTGCTGCTTCCATAAATGTTTAATACATTTTATCACCTTGTGACCTAGGTTAAACAAATGTGAGTCCTTTGAGGAATTATTTACTGGAAGCAAAGTTATAGCGTCAACATCTGTGTTTCCAATCACTTAGATGAGGAATAGATCAAATAAATTGTGGGCCAGTTTCTCAAAATAACTTCTATATTATCTCCAGAGAAGAATAATGTAAGTAACTGTTTCAGTTGCCTTTTCTCTCTCTCTCTCTCTCTCTCTCTCTCTCTCTCTCTCCATATATATATATATTTTTATATATATATGTATATATATATATTCATTTCATTATTTTCAAAGAATAAGTCTTCACTTTTTTTTTTTTTTTGCAGAACTTACCACAAAAACATCCACGATGGAAGGACTTAGAAATTTCTCTCAGGGAATCTAGTTATTTCAGCCAACATTCTCATTTGGGAATGGGCTAACAGTTCCAATATATAATATCCATATAATTCAACCTCATAAATCTATTTTTTCAGAGTGATGTCATGGGGAAAATGACCTGGAGTTTGTAAATGTTCCCTGCTCACCATGATCCCCTGGGCAGCATAACATTCTAGACAGTGTTTTATGTGTCCTGATTAAAATATAATGTATTCTTGCATTTCCTGTGTACTGACCTTCTAGTACTCTCAGCAGATGTTTAAGGAACAAGGAGATGGTTTCCAATGTGCAGCAATGTGCTGTGGGAGGTTTTCTTTTTTTTAAAACCATGATCTGATTTTCATTTTAGATGGTCAGACAGCAGCCCACCCCCCACCCCGAGCAAGCACCCACACCGCCAGAGAAGTTTTGTACTTTTCTTTAACTTTGGAGTCCACCATGGCACTCAGACAAATAAAATAAATATAAACCCTTGTTTGTAACTCCAGTTTGAATTCTCGGGCATATCCTTTACACTGCCATCTTGCACAGGAGAGAAGCTGGAAAAGTAAACAGGGAGTCCCCCCAAGATAGAGCAGTAGTAATGGAAACTTACAACCTTCTTTATTAAAAGAAAAAAAAATTAATGGAAATGCAGGAACAGCTTCCTACAGTTTCTCAATCAGGACAACAACAGCTGCAGTACATCATGCACTCAGCAAACTGATTTGTGGATTGAGATGTTTTAATTTTCTGTGAGAGAAACATGTGGCAGAAATTAAAAGCAGCCCCTGACTTCCAGAGGCACAGAGGAAAGTGGCTGGGTGAGGGCTTGAGTTTGAAGCTTGCTGGCCTCAAGTCGGTGCTCCGTGTAGATCTTCCAGGGTACAAATCTCATTCCAAGGATCAGAGTAGAGGGCTTGGAAACTGCGAGAGTGAGGGAAGGGTGGGTAGAAGGAATCAGTGGAAGAGGAATTCCCTGAAGGGAGTGTGTGTGTGTGTGTGTGTGTGTGTGTGTGTGTGTGTGTGTTTCAGAGTCATCCTATTCATTCAAGATTTCTTCACTTCTGTAACTTTCATGGTCCTGTGCTGTGTGCCAGGGCTATAGGACAGACCAGGACTAGCTCCTGTCTTCAGAGTTTAGCAATGGAGTGCCTAGAATAAAGCCAGGCACTTGGGGAATGCCAGATGGATGGATGGATGGATGGATAGCAGGGTGGATGGATGGATAGCAGGATAGATGGATGGATGGATCGATGGCAGGATGGATGGATGGATAGATGGATGGATGGATGGATGAATGATGGATGGATAGATGGCAGGATGGATGGATGGATAGATGGATGTATGATGGATAGATGGCAGGACGGATGGATGAATGGATGGATGGGTGGATAGATGGATGGGTGGATGGATAGATGATAGACTGGCTGGTAGCCTGGCTGAATGGGAGGATGAAAGAATCATTGATTGAGTAAAGGTGATCTATGGCTCTCTGGGAACTTGGGCTCATTTGTATGTTTGTTTCCTGGTCTAAGTGTTGGTTTCCATGGTCAACTCTCGTGAGCAGTAATGTGCTATGAAGTTCTCCACTTTGGCCCAGGGGTCTGAGTCTTTTGCACTCCTCACTGCAGGTCCTAATGAGGTCTCCATGCTTCTCTGGGCCTTCCTTCCCTCTCCTCTGCTCTCAGAAACAGTCATTGTCAGATGTGTTGACCTTTCCTGAAAATCCACTCTATGCCAGGCACTGGCCCAGATACCTTAGTGCACCTGACCTTATTTGACCTTCATCTCAATTGAAGAGGTGGACCCACTATGATCTGATATTTCAGATAAGAAAGACTGAGGCATAGGGCCCCTAAGTAATGTGCTCATATGGTAAACACAGGGTAGGGCCAACATTTAAGGACAAGTGTGTCTATGACTCCAAGTCACATTTCGTACACAACCCCAGCACCTTTAGAAGCCAAATTTTCATCTTGGTGGACCCTGAGGTAGCCTACAATAAATAGTACATTTCCGAGTGACTCAGTGGAGCCTGGCTCCAGTTCCTGGGATGGGTGGTACAAGGCTCTCTCCTTGATGTTTTCCTTCCTTCTACCTTAGAATCTCTGTACACGTGGGTCATAGTGTCCAACTAGCAGCATTGTCCATGTGGCTTAGTGGCCTCATTCCAGGAACATGTTCTGGGGTTGCATGTACTCACGTGGTTCTGCACAAGCCTCCCATAACCACTAGCTGGCCTCTGATCTGCCTGCCTCTTCCATGAACACATCCAGGACCTCAGGAGGAGTTGTGTCCACTGCCAAAGAAAAATCAAGCTGGGATTTTCAGATATGGCGATGTACACTGGGCTTTATACTGCCTGCTCTGTAGGTTAGCATCAAGGGCCTTGAAGTCATTCAGACTGGGGTTCAAATCCAGGTTGTTATTTACTTTCTGTCTGACTTTAGACAAGCAATTTAACCTTCTCAGCACTAGTTTATTAACTTAAAAAAAATTCTTACTATGTTATGAGATCATCTAGTTGTTTGCACAGGACATGTCAATGGTGTGCTGCATGCATGTCTGGCACATAATGCTCAATAAATGTTAATGGGGTGCTCATGGTGGTGAGAGTCAAACACAGCTTCAGACTCTTAGAATGCCAATGTTTGATGTCCTTGAGGAGATGTGTTCTTTTGAGATCTTTGTTTATGCTTTTGAGCATAAGATTAATAAACTCATGGTGAGTGGAAAATATAGGTCCCCAATAAGTCAGCAGGATCGAGAGAAGCACATTCCAAGTCTAGCTCACAGTTGCCCCTTTTTTCTTCAGGCCACAATTTCTTCCCAACTTTCATTTCCTTTCAGGTTTTGATATATTTATTAATTAGGCAAAATGGGAATTGACGAGCCTGAAATGATAAAGATGCTCATGATTTAAAAAAATGTTTCCGTGTGTCAAGAGTGAAGGATGTGGCAAAGTTGAGTGGGAGAGAAATGACAGCATTGGAGTCAGCTGGGGAGGGAAGCTGGTGAGAGAGCTGGGGTCGTCTGCTGGCTCCTGCACCTGGGATTGTTCAGAGACTAACTGGTGGATGGCAGTTTGCTCCTTTGGACTGATGCAGGTAGCAGGACACCTGTGCATTTGAGGTGCAGAGAAGCCAGTTTTCTGGCAGTTTATTCTGCATGGTGGTGTTTCCAGGCGGCTGGTGCCTGTGAGGGAAGTGACATGCTCACAGTGTGATGTTTCCTGCAACATGTATGTGCTCCTGGCTGAACTTGGTGTGTTCCCAAGCTGAGTGCTCTGGCCCTGTTGATTTAGGCCAATGTGCATGTGAGGATCTGTAGGATCTGCTCCCGGTTACTAGCTACTCACTCACTGTTATACAAGCTGCCGGAAAAGGTACTTATGCTTAATAGGAACCAACTTTGAATTAAAGTTACAGAGGTGAGACCTAAAATTGAGCTGCAAGCAGAGGGGGTGGCGTGCAACCTTTGTTTGGGGACACTCATCAAGAGCAGCTGGAATTGCTCACAAGGCCAGTGTTCCCTGGACCCATCTTTGTCACCCAGGTGGTCTTAGAAGGCCTTGGGGACCTGGGAGGGTGCACTGGAGACTGTGTCTGCAGCTGCTTTTCTCATTCTCTCCTAAATGTCACCAGAGGAGAACTCATGTCCACTTTTGTCACCCTGACTTCTGTGCCCACTTTCCTGCATGGACTCACCACAGCCCTGCCCAATGGCTTCTTCCCTGTCACTTCTCAGATGATCCCACCTGCACTGTGGCCAGCCTCACTGTGTGGACTATGGTCCTGGGATTCCCAGCCTGGGTCTTAACTTAGACATCAACATCAAAAGCAAACCAGTCCCATGATCCTCGAATGATGGACTTTGGGATGAATTAGAGTTTGTAAGATTTCATTTCAATCTTATGTGTGCATTTAAAATTGTGTGTGTTTGTGCATGTTAGCAAGCCTAGGTTTATTTTAAAAAAGAAAAATTTGTGAGTGTGTGGGGCTGTCTCCCTGCTGCCTTCAAGAGTTTCTAGGTTGCAACCTCCAGGCAAGGGAGTTCCCACTAGGCAGAGGCACCAGTTCAAGGTAATGTCACCTAGCATTGGGATTGACATGAATGTTGGCAAATAAGTGAACAGCAGCAACCAGGAAGGGTCAGTGACTTGGACTGGTTTTGTTTTGTTTCTTTTCTTTTCTTTTCTTTTCTTTTCTTTTTTTGTATGTGTGACTTCCAAAGAATCCCCAAGCTCCAGGCAGAAGACCTTGCTCCATGATAACTGCATGACAGGTTCATAAAATCCAGAGGGGTCTTGGAAAATCCCTTTGGACTCAGTACAAAGAGATGGCCTAAAAACCTTCTGCTTCCAAACTCAGTCTGTGGACCAGCAGCGTTAGCACCTGGGAGCGTGTTAGATGTGCCCAGACCTAGAACGAGAATCTGCATTTGAGCAAGATATCTAGTGAATTGTGAACACTGGAGAAGGATCAGTTGCAGCCCCTGACTGCTTGACTCTGCCCACCTATGACTCTGAAAGCCCCACATCCCTGAGGCTGACCTGGTCTCCTTCCTGTCCTCATTCCATGTCCAGCCTCAGCCTCCTTCTGCTCTAATGAATGCCTTCACATGGTCCAGATCTGAGCCCAAGTGGCACTTGCTCAGGGAAACCTCTGGCCCTGCATAGGCCCAAAAGCCCATGTACCTTTCTGCCTTGATCTGTCCAGGGCTGTGCTATACAAGTCTTGGTTTTGTTGATTCTCATCTGTCATCAGCTCCATGCAGACAGTAAGTTTCATGAGGGCAGGAGCTGAGTCTGTTTTATTACCCCAAGTCTCCAGACCACAGCACCATGTCTAGTACATGGTAGAAACTCAATAAATATCTTTCCAGGAAGCAGATGCAAGTTATCAGAACCAACCATTAGGAATGTCATCCATGAATTACTGGGTACTCAGTTGCTCTCTTTGGGAATGTGCAGAGAATTTCTAAACTGTTTTCTGCCTATGAAATTTCAGGTAATGAGGGATCCAACACATAGAACTACTGCCTCTGAGGGGTCTAGGGGTATAGCTCAGTTGGTAGAGTACTTTCCTAGCATGCACAAGGCCCTGGTTTCAATCCCCAGCACCTACCAAGAAAAAAAAAAAAAAAAGAACTACGATCTGTGAAGCATTTTCTGCACATAGGACTTTATCCCATTGTAAATTTTATGGATGAATGAACAGAAGCTGAGATCAATGGTTCCAGACCAAGTGGCTGGGAGGCACCAGAGCTGGAAACCATGATGTACTTTTTTTTAACAATTTTTTAAAATACATTTTTAGATGTTGATAGACCTTTTATTTTATTCATTTGTTTATATGTGGTGCTGAGAATTGAACCCAGTGCCTCACACATGCCAGGTAAGTGCCCTACCACTGATCCACAACCCCAGCCCCTAGTCCAGATTGCAGCTTCCAAGACAGGGGAGCATGGGACTTGGGCCATGCCCCAGGTGGGCCTGCAGGTAGGCCCCCACAGGTGCTTCACTCCCTGCTCCCTGCTTCCATTAGCACAGGTCATGACTAAGCACACTGCCTTGGTGCCAAGCACTGTTCCAGCCCTTGAGAGGACCAGCATCCAGGGTGTTATTAGCCCCTGCTCTCATGGGGAAAGTCAGAATAATTTAAGATGTCAGGTGGTAAATAGGGGTGAGGAAAATTAAATGGTGACCAAGGGAGGGAGGTGAGGAAGGGTGGCTGTAATGTTGTAGGGTCTCTGCCTCCTTGTGCATTCCTAGCACTTAGCTCAAGTTCTGGCACTTAATAGCTCCTCAACAAACACTAGTTGATGACTGGCTGACAGATGGAATCCAATACTCACAAAGAAGGCAAGAACCACGTGTGACCATAAATCAAAGCATGGAAACAACCAATCTGCTGTTTGGAGTTGATTCTGTAATTATTAGATTATGCACTCTCTGAGTCACAGGTTTATGGTTGGACTCATCAGATTTGCCTCTAGAACTTAAAAAAAAATCACATGTGCTCAGCTCATTCCTTGGACAAATTTTGGAATCAGAATTTCTGGGAAATGGAAATTCATTGATTCCATGCTGGAGTCTAAGTGTTTGAGAGGCCGGGATGTCCTGCATTGATCACGTGAGGGAATAACCCTGTCTCCCATTTGTTGCAAGCCTACTGTGTGCCAGGCAGAGTTCTCAAGACTAGCCAGACCCTCAAGGGAGAAGAAAGTGTTGGTGATGCCAGTGATGGAAGCGAGTAAGCACTTCCTGTTCTGTGCCAGGTGGTGTGCTCACCACCCACAGCCCTCCTGTGAGATGGTCTTGTCATGTCCACTGACTGTTTTCAAAATTTCAGATAAAATTCAACTAAACATCAGCTTTGTGATTTCAATCAGGGACTATGGCCTCTGAGCCCGGATTCAGGCTACCACCTGTTTTTACAAACCTGTGACCTAGACTGTCCTTTTTAGTTTTAAGGGATTAGGAGAAAATGTAGAAATGTGTTTTCTCTCATGTTACATAAATACCCACATAATATCCTTGATTTTTCCCTTTTGGTCTGCAAAACCTAAAATATTAGCTATTTGGTCCTTTACAGAAGAAGGTTTACTAGTCTCTACAGTTATCGCTTCCAAACTTGTTCTATGCATAAGAGTCATATGCAAGATAATTTTAAGTGGTATAATCATGAGTGGTTGAATAGTTAGGACTTTAACCTGTTGTGCCTTAGGAGGGGGAAGTGTAACTAACATAATCCATGATCTCATGGATGCTATTGCTGAATACGATGTAAAGAAAAAATAAATGAGTTCATTTGAAACCAATTTTTATAAATAAGTAAATAATAGTGCAGGTAATTGTTAAATAAAACAAGAGTGAGAGAGACAGGATAAATAGTAGATAATAGGGCCAGAAACTGGGACTTATAGGAAGAAAAGAAAAGAATGAGGAAAGATAGGAGCAAGAGATGACCGTCTTTCCTTCCATGTTAATATCCAGGGATGCAGAGTTTCTTATGACATGGAGTTTTGAGGACCTTCTGCTCTCTGGAAGTTTGGCCTAGCCCACTGCCTCCATGCAGCGTTTCCCTAGGAGATGGGGACTTAGGCTGGGGGCTGTCCAGATCCTTCCGGCTCTGGATGCAGCACTCCTGCACTGCCTTCTGCTGGCTTTGAGAGACAGATGAGCAGCCTCAGGTGGGTTCAGAGGTTTGGTGGGGGAATCTCAGAGGTGCTCCAGTTAAGCCCACAGTGGAAAGGGGAGACAGTGATTTGATAATTACTGTTGCTCTTTTGAGACACAAATAGCAGCGATGGAGAAAGCATGGTGAAAAATCACATTAAGACAACCCAGAGGGAACAACAGGAGCCACTTGAACCCCAGGGAGGCCAGCCCTGGGTTTGCAATGCCCTGGTTGTGTGTGTGTGTGTGTGTGTGTGTGTGTGTGTGTGTGTTTGGGGGATGTGATATTTTTAATGCAGAATATTTTGTCTTTTGCAGTTGAAGCTTTAGTTCAATACAAACAGGAAAGTCTGTGTTATTCTTTATAGGAACACATCAAACATCAAAGGTGGTTTCTGGCAGCAGTCAAAATGTATATCAAGGAAAGGGAAAGGATTGTGAGGTATTCATGACCTGTTTGAAAAACACATTCAAAAAGAAATAATGTTTGTCAGGAGATGAAAGGAAAACTGTGCAGGGGAAGTGTCAGGGACCAAGAAGAAGTTCTCATTCTGAGGACGTTCTGACCTTTATGATAAGCAGCAGCCCAGGGAGCATTTTGCAGTTGCCTCCCCTGCACAAACACCCTGCAGCTGACTCAGGCACCCTGCAGCTGAAGGCTGACAGATTCCCGGAGCGCGCCCCCTCCCCACTCCCGGCTGATAGTTCTGCCTATGGCCCGCCGGCGTGAACTTGCACCTTATCAGGAGCCCAAAAGAAAAACAGCCAACCAGCCTGTGTCTCATCATGTCCCTCATTCCCTCAGCATAAATATCCTTGAGAACAATAAAAATTTGCAGCTTGATCAGAATTCCTGTCTTGCTGTCACTCCCTGTGTCTCTTGTCCCTTCATTCCTTCTCTCTTAGGTTTGCCGTCCTGCGTTGATGTCCCGCGGGTCGGGACAGGGAAGGCTCCTTGCTTCGTCCAGGCATAATGTGATTGTTTCCCACCATTTTTAGCGGGTTCCAGGATGGGGAAACAAAATAATCACCCGTCTCATTTATTATCCTCCAGGAGAGCTGAACTCTGCACATTGAAACTTTTTCTTTTGCCCCAGACTAAATACAGCCCCAACTTATCTTCTGTTTCTTGAAAGAAAAGAGGCAAAACAGACACAAGTACAACAGTTGTTCAAAAGTGGGTGACATATCATGAAGGTTTAATATTATGTAGGCTCTCGCTATCAGGTTTCATAAACAGAGTATCATTGTTTGATAGGGACAGAGCTGTGGCTTTGAGAACCTCATCCAGAGTGGAATTCCCGAGCTTCTTCAATGACATTTCTCTGCTTTGAGGGAAACTGAATGAAATGCCATGGGAGTTCGTGCTTCTCTCCCATCGAAGGCTCACCCCATGTTTTCCCAGCTCTCCCCTCTCTCTGAGCTCCTTCCACCCACTCCCTCTCCAGACAATATCCTGGGAAGCTGTATACTCAGACCCCTTCACGTGCATGCAGGAAGCCTGCCGTGGCAGCCACCTGCCAATTAAGGTCCCATATGTCCTGCAGATGCTTTCTGTCACTTTCTCTCTAAGCAGAAAATTACTCCTGTCCCTGAGTTGTGTCACCAAGGCCTCATCCTCAGGACGCACACATGCACACACAGAAGCTTGGATCCTCGAATTCAGAGGCAGGTCCATGAGCACAGCCACCACTGGGGCTAGTTGAAACCAGCTGTCCAGGAGGCAGAGAGCTTGTTACCCTTTCCATAGCTGGTGCCTGGCCCACAGCTGTAAGATGTTCTTTTTCAAAAGGTATTTTATTTTTAATTTTTAAAAGACAAGCCAACACATTTTCTGTTGTTATTCTTATAACAAACAAGAACATGTTTATTGTGGCATACTTAAAAGCTCGAACAAGACAGAAAATTAACTACATAACCACACCTAATAGGCCGTGAACACTTTGCTGTATTACCTTTCTGAACATTTTGTGCCTTTTGAAACTAAAATAATATCATGTTTAAAGTATGTTGTGTATTGTAGCATAATTCTCAAGTTACTGGTATCTCCTGGAGATCTTCTCCTGTTTTAAAATAGTACTTTAGAACCTCATTTTCAAGACTGAAATTATACTATGCTGAATAGTGTACTCTAACTTATTAAGTTAATCGCTTAGTATTTGATAATTTAGATCGTATTTAGATTTTTTCCAGATTTTTTAGTCTCATAACTGTGTTCTGATACAAAAAATTAATGCAAAGTATTTGAACACATCTATGATTATTTTCATAGGAGAGCTTTCAAACAGCAAAACCACTGAGATAAAGGGCATGCTTGTGGGTTGGAGCTACTTTCCATATATACTATAAAATATGTGCACTTGTCTATTCATACACACACACACATCCATGTACACACAGAGCCATGGCTTCACATCTGTAATCACAAGTTTGCATCCAAGGATTCAACCAATCCTGGATCCAAAATATTTGAAAATAAAATTGCATCTGTACTGTACAGGTACTCACTTTTCTCTGGCCATGAGTCCCTAAGTGATACAACTCCTGACATAGCATGCACATTGTATTAGGTATTATAAGTCATCTAGAGATGAGTTGGAATACACATATGCACAGGTCATGCACAAATTCTGTGTACACATATGCACAGGATAATATGCACAGGTCATGCACAAATTCTGTGCCATCAAGTACGAGAGACTCGAGTATCTGAAGATTCCTGGGGATCTAAAACCCCTCCCTGCCAGTACTTGAGGGTGACTATGTCCCATGGAGACACATGAAGTGAAGTGGCTTCATCAAACCCATGCAGTTCTCCCCTGTATGTTGCTATAGCATGTGCACCTTAGGGTACTTTAATATGAATAATTGAGAAAATAAAATCTCCACAGAAAGCAAGGGTACCCTGAAGGCTGAAGCCTGAGAAGCATCTCCTAAGAAGGGAAAAGCACAGTGCCAGAGGATGGGGTCTCCTGGCAGATCACCCACCAGCAGTCAGGAGGGAAATGGGGAGTGAGGTTACCAGGTGGTGGGGGTGGTGGTCAGGAGGAGGGAGTAGCAGGGGCAGGCACCAGGAGCAGAGGCAGGTGGTCCACAGCCTCTTCTCTGCCTGGGGCTCCCTTCAGGCCTTGCTGGGAAATGCAGGTGAATTTAACAGTCACCAAGCACCTGGTCACATACTGGCTAGTATAAGTAGGGAAAGACTGAGGGGAAGGCTTGATCACTAGTTTCCAGCCGCATCCTTCTAAGCCTGGGTGGGTCTCCCAACAGAGACAGGAGCAGCCTGGATTCATCCTTACAATGAGCATAGAGGAAGCAGGCCCCACTGTGGCATGGCTAAATCATCTTCTTGTTGGGAGCAGTGGGGACTGTGGAGCAGGGAGGATCCTGGGTTTGTTCACTGCCTCTTGCCTTGGCTGGGATTGATGACTCTGCTACAGTCTCTGGGGATGTGTTTCCTTGTCCTGGAATGATGACTTCTGGACTGTGGGTGAAGGGGGTTTGTCCCATGGCTTCCTGCTCCCCTGTGGGTTTGGCACTTGGACTCAGTGTGGTGGTTTGTGGCCCAGGTGGTGCCTTAAGACCTCAGACCTACAGAGAAGAAGGGCAGGTTTCTCAGTGTTTCCCAGGGGCCTTTCCAGGTGTGAGAAAGGCTAGGGATGGGCCACTTTTCACAATCCCCACATTCCAGCAAGGACTTGGGAGAAGATCATGCTGTCTGCAGGAGCTGGGAGCTTCAGTTTAAATGCCTGACAGGCCTGTGCAGGTCACACAGTTGAATCAACAGGTGTAACAATGGAGAGGTGACAGGGAGGACGGTGATGAATGGACTTTCATAACAGTTGCAGCTATGAGAACATGGTGCTACGTCTACCAGGTGTTCTCACTTCATTCAAAAAACTTTTTCCTAATGGAACACTTAGGAAAGGATACGTGTAAAACACGTCAATTAGGAAGCATACCAATAAGATGAGCATCCAGAGCCCCCCACTCAGTTAAACTATATAAATACGGTTGCAGCTTCCTGGGATGCCCCAATACCATGCACCCCATCCTCTCCAGAAGCCATGAGCCTGAATTAGGTCTGCATAACTCCATTGCTTTTTTTATAGTTTCATGACATGAATTTATATCCCAAAACAAGATATTGTTTGATCGATCTGTTGTGCCTGTGCAGAGGCAAGTTCAAATATATTCATGGTGACATTATTCATATTAGCCAAAATAGTTGATGAAAGGAGAATGTAAAAATAGATTGTGGTTCACTCCCGTAAGGCATGGGCATATGGGCATCAAGACGAACAAGTCACAGCCTTGTGTATTACGTTAATGAATTTCAGAACGATGTATGCAAAAATTTTTTGTAAATGTAAGGTAGGACAGCATTTAAAAAAATAATAGTCAAGATGAGAGGCACTTTCCTGTTTCTTAAGAAACTAAAAAATTGTAATTTTTGTGCTATCTCCCAATTTTTAATTGTTGAAAAATAATTAATTAGATTTCAAATATCACTGTGTATGGTAAATAAAATGTGTGTTTGGAGAACATCTGTCCTGTGAGCTCTTTGTTTTTGACCTATGCTGGGACCTGGATGAACTCTTGTTTTAACACTTCTGAAGTACCTACTGTGTGCCCGTTACCAGAAATTCCTAATTAGGTCTCGCAGCCACTCAGGCAGGTGCCAGGGTGAGCATTCTTCTCTTATCAAGGAGGCACAGACTGAGAAAGTGGTTTGCCTCAACTGACACCATCAGAAAGTGGTGGCCTGAGATTTGAACCCAGCCCTTCTGCCTGTCCTTTCTGCTATGCTGGACTGTCACATCTTTGCTCCTGACTCGGGTGGGTTTCTGGTGAAGGCGATTGCATGCACTACCCAACATGGCACCATTCTGAAGGGTCTTGCTTTCCCTGGAAAACTAGCCTTGACTTAAAAAATAATCAACTGCATTTTGCTTAACAGGAAATGTCTGGTTTCATTTTCAAAGATGAAATTCCAACTCAGTTGGCTAAGAACAGACAGGCTGGTGGTCAGAGTCATCAACAGAAGGCTCTATGTGACTGACTGATGGTCCCTTTTTCTGGGTCCCTAGTCAGTTGCTCCTT
This sequence comes from Sciurus carolinensis, assembly GCF_902686445.1. Classification (NCBI taxonomy): domain Eukaryota; kingdom Metazoa; phylum Chordata; class Mammalia; order Rodentia; family Sciuridae; genus Sciurus; species Sciurus carolinensis. Next base: position 1,688,672 of record NW_025920145.1, read on the forward strand.
CTGTTGACCCTTTATGATCAGTCTGCTCCTTTCTTTTTTTTTTTTTTTTTTTTTTTTTTTTTTTGCGGTGCTGACAATTGAACCCAGGGCCTTGTGCTTGCGAGGCAAGCACTCTACCAACTGAGCCACATCCCCAGCCCCAGCTTGCTCCTTTCTAATGTGACATAGATGGAGACATTTTAGGAGGGTTACAGTATACGAAGTGTCTCTCAACCCCGTGGGCATTGCTTTTCTGAAATAAATGTACCTCTGTTCTTCTGGCTACAAAAGGAATACATTTTACAGTATAAGAAAAAAATTAAAACTTGCTCACAGATGTCACTTCTCTTAATATTTGGACTGGGCCTTTCCATGTGTTTGTTTTCTACACGTGCATAACATAGTAACTCAATCAAAAGAGACACAGTAAAAATGCACAGAATTTTATATTTTTATTTAGTTATTTATGGTGATCATCTTTTCCTACAAGTAAATTAAGATGTAAATATGAAATCTCAGTGTCTATAATTATTCCAGTGTATGACTATGACATATTTACTTAGCCCACTTGCTGAACATAATTTTTTGAACTTCTTCCTCTTTTAAACAACACTGAGATGAACATCCTTATATTCAAATAATTGCATTTATCTCCTGAGGCTGGAATCTCATTAGTGAAATTGCTGTATGAACTTTGCCTGTTCAAAGCCTTTTGATACTTATTGTTAAAGCACCTTAGAAGGGATAATGTATTGAGAAGCACAAGAAGGGCTTACTTACTGGGATTTAATATTCACTAGCTTTGAAGGCACCATCGCAGCCTGTCATGTCTGGGGCCCAGAGATCCCCTCTGATATAAATCAAAACATTTGAGTTAAAAACATCCAGCCTTGTCAGTCACCCATAAATTATAGGAGCCTCCTGTCTTTGTCAATAATGAAAAAAAGAGGAAAATTACCCCCAAACGGCATAAAAATTAGGAACCAGACAAGTAGTCAACCAAAAGAAGACAAGTGAGACAAGAGTTGGAGAATTTCAGATGGGGACCAGGCACATCAGATTGAACTTGCACTGTTTCTAGAGAAAGGCCTTTAGCAACTGTCTCCTGAGATCACAGTGACCAGGTCAGCAACCCAGAGCAAAGTCATGGGGAAAGTCACTCATTAGAGGATGAGACCCAAACAGGGTGCAGAGAGCTTAGACCATCCGTTTGGGAGGGAAAGTCATGATCTTCGACGGTGGCAACACGGTGATTTATTTAAGCCTTAAATCTTGCCCTGACACTACATAATATTTTTCTCTGCAAAAATTTCTATTTTCCAGCTTTTGTATTCTGTAGCAACCTGTGCTAGAATAGCCAAGAGAAGATGTTACTTGAAAGAAGCAAACATTTTGAACAATGCATATGATGTGTTCATTTCTGGAATAGTCTCCATTGCAGAAAGGCAAATAATTTATGTGTAGCATAGTTCATTAAAAAAAGAAAAAGAAATGCAAAACCTATGACTTTAAAATGTTTTGTGAGTCTCTCACTTCAGCATCCCACACATATTTAAAGAGAGCCTCCTACTGTGTGCAATCATAGTCATGTAATGTGGAAAGAAGATAATGTTCTGGAAAAAGATAGGCATGATTTCTCTCACTTATTGCCTATGCTCTAGGTACAGCTGGCATTTCTAGCCACTAGTGTTAGTTCCTCTTTTCTGCTCCAATCTCTCCATTTCGAGCCTCTTACCACTACATCCTCTTAGAGGCAACAGTGCATCCTTAGCAAGCTGAAGTTCAAGGGAATTCGGGTTCTGAACACAATACTGTGTGTCTCTATTGAACATCAATGTGTGTGACTTTTTAACAGGTTTATGGGTGACAAGTTCAGTATCCAGTCATACAGGACAATTATGTTTGAGCTAATTTGATGAAGCAACTTTATGTTCCCCCATGGTCCCATATCCTTCAAGAGTGTATGTGCCCAATTTTCTCCTGGAGGTCAAAAAGAAGCTTTGAAATTTGGCTAATTCCATTACATTCTCAGGTCCCATCTGGCAGAATATACTCTTACCTAATGCCCAAACTGGGAAGAAATACTTGGTAACATCGTGAGGGCTGCTGGTCAGGCCAGAGGCTCACTACTGCCTTGTGAACACTTGAATAATTTGCTGATGAGGAAAGCAGAGTTCACTCCTGAGGCATCTGGGGCTCTAGCCCTGGGGAAGGATGCTTTCTCATGACTGGACTCCTTGGACAGGGGTCTGTGAGAACTGGCAAGGAAGCATGAAGATTCCTCAGCTACTTCCTCCCTCATCCTGATTATTTTTTCCAACTCCCTGGTTCCTGGGAGGCTGCTGGCAGAGGAGCTGAGAGCAGGGTGTGGGAGTGCAAATGTCTGGGCAGGAATCCTGCCCTTGGTGTCTTGTCACTGTGCAGCTCAGGCCATCCTGCGTAGCCCTGTAGCTTTCCCTGCTCTGGGGAACATGGGCTAGAACCATCCATGCTTCATAAAGTTCCATGGTCACAGTCAAACACCTGTAACAGCAGGTCCTCAGTGGCAGACAGCATATGTACTGGCACTACAGCAAGATTATGGTGGAAGCTGAGGCATTCCCAGTGTCCGGCATCATCACAGTGCAATGAATTCCTCACGTGCTTGGTACTGTTGGTGCAAAAGGACAGATGTCACTGCGCCTTAGGTAGAAGCTGGGTTTGGCAGAACATCACTTCAGCATCCCACACATATTTAAGGAGAGCCTTCTACTCTGTGTAATCATAGTCATGTAATGTGGAAAGAGGATAATGTTCTGGAAAAAGATAGGCATGATTTCTCTCACTTATTGCCTATGCACATGAGCCACTTAACCACTGCAGGCCTTGGTGCTGGCACCATTAAGCTCAAATCCACACACACCACTAGTAATGCTCCCTGTGAGGAGCAGGTGAGACAGACAAAGAGCCTCAATCAGTACCTGGAATGTAGGAGATGCTCACCCATTCCTGCTTTGTGCTGGGGTTTCCTATGGTTCCCCCAACCATTGACTCAGTCATCTTTGGCATAGTAAAAGGACAGCTGTGGCAACTTTATAAACTAAGCCATGTGCACAGCCCAGCACAGGAGGACACAGGACACATTATTTTCTCAATAAACACTTCTTGAATGAACAAAGCACTGAATCAGTGTGTGAGTGACCAGATGGAGCATAGTTGACTATACTAATACTAGTGGCCAGTCAGTGTGTGGTGCCCATGGACAGAGATGGTTAGGAACATGGACTCTGAAGTCAGACCCCACCCCGTGCTAATCTAGGTTTGCATTGCTGGCTGGGAGCCTGGGACAGGTTCCTTCAAATCTCTGAGGAGGCTCGGGTTCCACCTTCACAGGTTGAGGGCAGGGACAGCTATGCCAGGGCATTGCTGGCTTATAACTGTCGGAACTGTGAACTTTTATCACAATGTTTGCACAATTGGTATCTTCCCTATAAAGACACTGGTACCTCCAGATTGGCATTTCCTCATGCCCAGCCCTGGGGACTGCAGGGTGACCAAGACAGAACAGGTCCCTGCCTTTGCAGAAGGGACAAGCTGAGGGGTGAGTAGCAGTCACTACTGACAAGCATGACCATTTTAGATGTGGTGGCCTTTCTGAGAAGACCATAGAAAAGGATGGGGTGATGGTGTGGGAGCAGGCTATTTTAGGGGAGGTGGTCAAAACGGGTCCTTTGTTGAGGGGACCTGAAAGCAGTTCCCAGTTGAACACAAGGGGCCAAGTGGAGCAAGACTCGAGGGCAGTGACTGCCAGGCTGAGGGACAGGTGGTGCAGAGGTGGGAATGTCTGCTCCAAGGTCTCGACACACCATGAACCAGGAAGCAGTGGCCCACGGGGACATCTAGGCTCTTCCGAAGCTCACTCCTCAGCACTTCACAGCTCCCAGTGAAGTCTCTGGGTTTTATTCTGAGGGTAACAGGAGGCTCTGGCAGGCTGTTTGCAGCTTGGGGTGCGTCTGGCTTCCTCTTCATGGTCACAGCTCCAGTAGTGTGAAGAGTGGCGGGTGGATGCAGGTGGCAGGGAGGCAAGGACTCGGGCTCCTGGGTGGGAGAGGTGGCCAGCGAGGGAGCCACAGACATTCCAGACACAGAGACAGAGCCAGGGGTGCAGGCTGGAATGAGCAGAGGAAAGGAGGCTCCTGGCTCCCACTAGCCCCTGACGGGATCAGTCTGGAGTCCTCCAGCTGCCCACCCGGCTTAGTCCCTGGGTGCTTCTCCACGCTCCTCTGTGGTTTGCCACTGGGCATCCTGATCTCCGTAGTGATGAGTCCTTTCTTTTCCTGTGAGACTGAGCTGGGTGGTCAGGGACATGGTCTCTGGCTCCCAGGAGATGCAAAGTCAACAGTGGTTCAAGGGAAACAGGCAACCCAGCAGAGACTGCTTTCTGGAGAACAAGATTTTTTTTTAATTCAATATTAACAGAAGCCCCACATGGTGTCATACGAGATCTTAAAGAGACTTGCTATAAAAATTTAAGGGGCAATAGAATGCAAACAATGAACATGTCATACAAGGCAGGAACTCAACAAATAGTTTATTAGTTGAAGTATTATTTCCCTATAAGAATCTAATAGGACCCATTGATTTATTAATTCAATATTTACTTACTGCTTTCTTGCTGGCCAGTGGATATGGGGGAAGTGAGGCCAGCAGGGTCCCTGCTGCCCTGCTGCTTACAATTTAATGGAGTGGATGAGTAGTAAAGAAAAACACCAGAGGCCACTGGTGTCTTAGCACAGAGGTAGCCACTTGTGAACCAGCAAAGTGTAGCTGACAGACTCAGCAGGGCAACTTCAGGCTGCAGAGATGAGGAGCAACATCAGATCATTAGAGTTGGGTGGATAATCCTGAACTTGAGGCATATCTATCCATATATAATATGTGTGTATATATCACTATATACATCATCTGCAATTAACATGCTCCTTTACATGGTCTCGCTTTAGCATAAATACATCCATTTGTCATTAGGAAAGCTATTTCACACATACACCTGTAATGCCATATCCCAGGTGCAGATTTCCTCCCACTCAGTTAGGATTCTACTTCCAGACCAGAGAAGAAGGCTGAGCTCTGGTTCTGTGCCAGCTTCTGCTGGTCCACTTACTCTTACCTGGTGCAGCCAGGACTTCACAGGGGCTGGGGCTCGCTCTGAACAGATTCCAGTCCCTTCCCTTGCTTTTTCTTTTCTCAATATAATGAACACTAATTAGGCATTTGCTTCACACAAGACGCTGCGATCTGAATAAGCAAGTCATACCCTGCGAACATATCAGAGATGTTTAAAGTTGTTTAAAAATAACATTCATGATATTAAAAAATCAGGAAATTTAAATTTCCAAAGTACTTGTACTAATATATATGTATTAGTATACATATATTTTTGAGGGAAAATGAAAGTATATATTTTAAAATGACTAAAAATATACATCATATATTGTTTATCTTATAGGCAACATAGTAAGGTTGATTTTATTGTATTATTAATATATGTATTATGATGTATCACATAAGTACATATTTATTACATAAAACACATAGGCTATATATAAATTACATATAATGTATAAGCAGATATTATGTATACTTATTTATAAGATTATAAGGCATTATATAATTAGTCACATAAACCTACTATATGTGTGCCTAGATAAATAGACATCTTTTTGAGGGGATCATGTTGCTTTTATTTTTAAATTTGCATTTTTATTTAATAGTTCATGAATATTGTTTTAATCACTTACTATTCTTTTGTACTTTAGTAGCTGCTGAATAATCCTGTTTAAATATCTAGTACTATAACCTGTGCAATGGCAATGTTAGTGTATCATAATTCTCCTAACATGGGATGCTCCAGCCGCATTCAGTTACCCCCCCCCCCATAATGCCTGTTGGGAGGAGTAACCTCAGCTAAGTTAGGATCACTTCCTGGAAGATGGCCGGCTAAGGTGCACAGTTCTCACCCAGGACATCTATGGGTCTCTCGAGGCTGTGTGACAGGCACAGAAGACCAGGACGGGTGAAATGGATCTGGTTTCCTGCCCCTAATCAGACTGTTCATATCAAGGAGCCTTCCTGTGGGAGAGGGTGAAATCTCCAAGTCAATGTGGTACTTTTAAGCAGGAACTCTGGTTCTTGTAGTGTCTTCTCTTCTGACTTAAGAAGACTGTCACAGGAACCTAGGACTCCAAATAAAAATAAATTTTCTTTGAAGCTAAATAGCCCTTAAATGAGAGAAATTTCTTCAGATCTTCAAATTGCCCTGGCAATTTGAAGCATTGCAAATTGAGCATTTTCATGTCATCATCTATTTTCTCCCGGCTTGGGGCAGTTGATCAGACCATGTTTCAGTGCCATGTTCCTTTGTGGTCAGAGAGGAGATGGATTTGGACCTTCCGTAAAGCCAGGTGTTTGCAGGGTGGATTCATCCAGTTGTGCACTGAGGTTTCCAAAATTTCAGAAAAAGCCTTAGAGTGAAGCTTTTTGCTTCAGTAAAGCAAAATGCCCCTCTGGCTGCTGTGTTCACCAACAGACTTGGTGTGGGCATGCCTGGGTACTGGTGTTTGGGACAGTGCCCAGGACTGGAGCCAACTGGTGCCCCAGGAGCTGCCCCACGCCACTCCAGAGCAGCAGCAGGGCCATATGTACAGTGGAGAAGTGTCAGGACAAAGCACAGGCCCTGCTCACCTGGGTCTCCGTCTGTGGCTAATACTGCGGTCACTCTGCCCAGGAGGCCAGGCATGCACTGAGCTCAGGCAGCATCTCTTTTGAGTGCCGCAGATCACACAGGGGAAAGAGCGACAGTCTTTCCCCAATGAGGAAGGAACGGAGACAAAGTCCTGCTTGAAATCTGCTTCATCCTTAAGGTTCCTTTCTGGTCATTTCCACAAATACATCTTTGGGTTTGAGAAGCAGAAACAGAACACCACAGAGGACTTCTACCTTATATCCAGTTTGGGTTTCTTTCCAGGGAGGAGCCTGGCATGACTCGTGACTGCCTGCCAAGTGTCTCCCTCCCAGCGCTGTGCCAGGGTTGTGCTCCTGGCTTTTCTTGCCGAACCTGCTTTCCACTTGTGTATTCATTGAATCCTTTTCACTTGAGTCTAAAAGTGAAGAGTAACAGCTCCCTCCTCACAAGAAAACCCTCATTTCTCCCCCAAGCTCGGGGAGCCTCACCTGTGCTGGCCTAAATGCCTGTTTATCTGTGACCTCTTTCTGCCTCTTCCTCCAGCCCCCTGCCTGCCTGTGGATATTCTAGCAAAGTCAGTTCTTCCCTGCACCAGGCCCTTTGCACGTGCTATCACTGCTGCCTGGAACCTTCTCACTCTTCCTGGCCTTCACCTGGGAGACATGCTTTCTTACCTGTCAGATACACCTTCGCTACCTTGCAACCTCTCCTGATTACGGAAGACAAATTTTCACAGAGAGTAAAAATACTCCCTGTTCCCATCACCCATTATGGCGCCAGAGAATTTTGCTTCTTCTGAAATTAGTGTGCTCCTCTGGTTCTTTGATCTGTCCTCATGGGTGTTTCCTAACAACAAGGGCAGCTTTATCTCTCTTGGTGGTGTTCTGTCAACATCTGGCACAGGCAGGTGCTCAGGAACTGTGTGGTGAGCAACTAAATCACTTGCGTGAACACTTTCAAAGCCCCTGGCATGTGTTTGACACTGTTCTAGGCACTGAGGACACAAGCAGTGAGAAAAATAAATAAAGCTCCCTGCTCTGGAAGGGAAAGACAGGTGCTAAGCAAAAAAGTGAGGAGATAACATCTCAGGGAGTGATGTGCACAAGGTAGGTGATGATGTGGGGGTGAGATCCGCTGCTCTCATGTAAGTCCTTTCTGATAAGGTGGCATTTGTAGAGAGACCTGAATGCAGTCAAGGACAAGTCATGTAGACATCTGGGACAAAAATATTCCAAGAAGAAGGAACAGCAAGTGCAAAGTTCCTGGGGCAGAGGCTTACTGGTTGGTTTTGAGCAGAGTGGAAAGAGCATGTCTGGTGTGAGGAAGTCAGGGCTAAGTCAGAGGGGAAGGCCAGGTTTAGGCCTTGTCAAGGTTTTTATTTTGCACGGACAACTCCAATCGGTCTTGCTTTTCATCACTGCCTTATTTGGCAAACCTCTGTTGTGAGGATGTAGCCAGATGCCCAGACAGGATACCATCCTGAGCTCTCGAGAACCCCAGATTTGCCTCTTCATGTTTCTAGTAGACATCTCAGAACTGGGTCTCCTTGGTTCAGACTGGTTCTCATGCCCAGTCCTAAAGCAATCACTTCGTGAAGTGAAAGGCAGGGTCCCTAACTGGCCACTGCTGGCACCTGCTCAACCCTGGAGCCTTACTAGGAGTTAACCCATGGGTTCCGCCAGGACCAAAAACATGTTAGGACCAGTTTCTCCAGAAAGACTGGGGTCAAATTGCCAGATGTTGGATGGCTAAACCAACACATCAACTTGTACCCATTCTCCAGATGAAGAAAGTGAGGTCCTGAGAAACTGTCAGCTAACAACATGCTGCTGGTAGGGGACCCCAGGCAGGATATAAGGCCACAATTATCTCACCAGATGCCATGCTCCTGGGTCTCCTTACACTGGAGAGAGGGGGAGGAGTTAAACTGAGATAAGGGAATCCTTAACCTCCTGCCCATCTTTATTTCACTTTCTTGGGTGTACTTTAAGTGGAGGTGGAAACCTGTTTTCCAGGTAATCTGATTATGGTGGTAAGTTGCTCTGAGCAGGAACAAAGAGGAGCATTCTGAAACCACCCTGGAAGAAAACGTGCATTGCAGCATATTATCCAAGCACAAGGGGAATCCATATGCCCAACATTCTCTTATATAAACGTATGGGGGTGTGTTTTAAAATCATGCACATTCATCCAGTCTGTATGTATATAAATATAGGTATCTATGCTTCTGTGGGTTTCATAAGCACCAAGTGACTCAAATATTAATTATAGTCTCCTTGGTGGGGAAAAATATTTTCCTTCTATCATATTCATTTTTTGGCCGTCTGAAGTTTATCTTTGTAGAGGTGACTGAAGTATCTGGCAATAGTGTTCTGTGACTGTTAGACTGCATGCACTTTCCAGGTTAACTTTTCTGAACCTCCTACTCTCCTGGTTTTTATTATTAGCACCAATAAATAATTACAGCATTCTGAAGCAGCAGATATAATATGCTTATGGTGTATAATATCAAAAAACTCTAGCAGCAATGCTTCCAAGGAAGCATCACCATTATGCATGAGGATAGGGTGGCTTCCACAATTTGCCTAATGAAACACACAGCACAGGAGATGGTGGAGAAGGGACTCACATTTGGGTCACTTTCACTTTAAAGCAGTTTCTCAACCTCAGAACTGTGGGTGCTTGGCCAGGTGATTAACTAATCTACTACTATGGAAGCTAAGCAGAAAGTGTCAGAACTCAAGTTTACAAACCAAGAAACTAGAATCTACTGGGGGTTTTCTGGATAATTTCCCAGTGTCCACCAGTATTATAGGTCCACATCTTTAGATCCAGTCATTCTGTTAGAGGTGATGGTAAAAAATGTTTTAAGGTTGTAAATATTAAAATATTCATGCAGTATTATTGATAGCAGGGAAACATGAGAGTAAAGTCAGTAAAGTCACTTCATTAGATTAGAGCACGTGAATGCAGTGGAACGCCGTGTTGCCATTGCTTTTGAAAGTATGCAGAGCACATGTGAACCCATGGAAAAGTAAGCAAAATATATTGTAATTTTTTTTAAAGTCACCATAGAAATTCATGATCCCATTTTTACAGGGAACAGCTTAGCATCTGTCTGCATGGAGATGGGATAAAAACGTGCATGTGTGTTGATCTCACAAAGGAAGTTCCCGGGAGACAGAGAACTGCGGTGACGTTGAGGAATTTTCTGGCCTGGGAAAGGGGTGCTCAGTCATACTTTTTCCTAGGTACTTATGCCACTCTCAACAGGCTGCAACAGAATCATCCAGCCCCAAACGCCAAGAGTGGCAAGACTGAGAAATTCAACTCTGTATCCTTATTGAGCATCAAAGTTTGTGACCATAAGAATTTCTTCATTGTATCCTTAAGAAATGTGTGAAACCCAGTCCCAGTCCTGATACTTGGTTAATATCAAACATTGTTGCTACTCCTTTAAAGATCTGTAAAGATCAAAAATCAAAGTTACAACTTAAATATGCAAAGTTTCCGCTACTTAGAAAGAATATGCATTTTTCTCCTTTAGCAGAACAGTTCATTATTAGAATGTAGAATTTTTTACTAGAATGTAGCATTTTTATCTGTCTTTCAAAAGAATTTCCAATCATATTTAAACTAAGTAATGCAATTGTATTTGTACCATTTTACAGATTTAAAAGTGCTGAAGTGGAGCATAGTAAGTACATTTCTCTAATCCCAGAGACTTGGGAGGCTGAGGCAGGAGAATTGCAAGCTTGAGGCCAACCTCAGCAATTTAGTGAGATTCTGTCTCAAAATAAAAAACAGAAGGGCTGGGAATGTTTCTCAGTGGTAACATGGCCCAGCGTTAAATCCCCAGTACAAGGAAGGAAGGAGAGAAGAATGTAGCCCCTTGGGCTAGCATTCACATACTCTGGGTTCAATCCCCAGTACTGGGAAAAAAAAGGAGCAAGTTTTCTAAGCCTTCATTCGCAATGGCAGAGTATATACCTCATTTCCATCTCTAAACAGGAATGCTTCTTTCTCATGGGCAGGAGCACTTGAGTGTGGAGAGGATGGATACCTCTTTGTTGCTCCCACCTCTACAGCAGAACTGAGCATTTGTTGACTCCAGATATTAGTGGCTAGTGCAAAGGAGGCACCTTGACAGGGGGACTGAGCTCTATGTGGGACTTCCAGTAAGGACAGATTCACAGTGAAACTCCCACGGTCCTAAGGAGCCTAGTGCCTCCCACTCACCACACGCCTGCTGGGACCCTCAACATGTCGATGGCTCAGGAGGGAAGGGAGTGGTGACCTGGAGGCTAAGTTCCTCTGTACCTGTCTTCAGAGCCCCAGTCCCAACCTGCAGGATGAGACACAGTATTCATGGAGCCCCTGGCCTGTAAGGACACAGGCGGGGCTGCTCGTGAGTCTCTTTTTCCTTCTTCATTTTTTAATTCCAGTATTTTCAGGTAAGATAAGCATGCTGTGCCAACAAGCCACCCCAAACTCCATAGCTTAAAGCAGCAGATTCCGGTGTCACTCACACTGTATGCCTCCTCTGGGTCAACTGGTGACTGAGTCATCCTCAACCGGGGACTCCTGATGACTCAAGCAGCCAGTCTGGGGTGACATTACCTGTCCCTGTGATGGGACAGAGCCCAGCGGGTCACACCAAGACTCTAAGAGTGACGCCTTTCACTTCTGTGGCCTTCCTGACTGTGAAGGGTTGGGGGTCTATAAATGTCACCCACGTCAGAGGCCTGAAGGGAGAAGAGACTCAGGATTCTGAGGGAAGGTTCTACTGTCACTCGGAGTTTTAAAAGCCATGCTCCACCTGGAATCCCTGGGTCCTTTGGAGAAAATGCAGGATTTTGCAACAGCCTGGGGGTGCCCAGCTATGTGGCAGCAGCTGGAGAAAGGGAACACTAGGATCAACTGCTCTTCTTAGCTGGGGGCCTCACTCCCATTTCACAGACCCACCTGCCTGTTTCAGGCACATAAGGAGGCAGCTTGGTCCTGCATGCATTTGCATTGGTGGCTCTTGAACTGAAGTCTGGTTCAGGCATAGCAGTTTGGCCATGGAGCCAGATAACTGACTTCGGACATGGGAGCAACGCTGTAGAGCTGGGCGACTTGCCTTGGTGTACCTCAGCTCCTCTTCCTGTGAACAGGAATGACCATGGTAACCCCAGAATGCTGTGGGGAGACATAAATGAGAAAATTCAGTCAAGTACTTAATTTAGAACCCGGTGCAGAGATGACAACACTGCCAGCTCACAAGACTCTTTCCAGAAGGCAGCCCTGCCTTTGCTGCTAACACCAAAACACAGGGTGACATGCTAGGTGCTGGGGCTGGACAAACACTGACCCTCTCCTCTTGTCTCTGAATCTGTTTCCCATCTTGTGAATCAGGAAGGTCAGACCGGAAGCTTGCTAAGGTCCCTTCCAATTCTGACATTCCATGATTCAGAGACCCAAGGAGGCCCCCGAATTCCTTCTCAAGCTTTCAAAGCATTCTGGTGCATGCTCTGCTGCAGGTCTGGAGAGTATCTGTCAGGGGGGCTGCAAGCAGCAGGTCAGGGCAGAGACACAATGCCAAACTCTCAAGAGAGCATGGGAACAGCCTGAACCATAAGCTCCAGCCTTGAACCCATCCAGGGGACACAGATGTGAGCCAACTGTGTATATGTGCAGATGGACATTCCCAGGAAGTGGTGTTCTAGAACCCTCCACAGCCTCTCAACCTCTGCCCCCAACTTCAGTTGCATCTGGACTGGCCTTTGTCTTCATGACACTCCATGGCTAGCATGAGGACTCCCAGCTCGGTATGAATATCAAGGACTTTCTTTGTCACATGGGCCACCTTGCCTGGAGCAATGCAATGTGTTGAGAGAGATTTTATCACCCTGAGCTGATGTCTTCGCATTAAGGAGACAATGAAAAGAGCAGCTAGAAGTTTGTTCAGTGAATGCAGCAAAAGCAAACTCTGTTAATTACCCAGAAAATCCTCTTTGTAAATTCATTTAGATTTCTGCAAATGAGTTGGCATTTTATTTAAAAAGCTTGGCAGCTTGGTTCAAGCAGTAGAGGAGGCTCTGGCTAAGAGCCTGGGTTCTGGACTCAGCCAGCCTTGGCCACTAACAGCCCCAGGTCACTGAACAAGTTCTGTGTCTCCTCAAAATGTGTCCCTGACCACACCATGTCAGGCAATCTCAGCGCTAAGCACGCCTGAATGAAGGTGCTGGAAAGGGACCGAGGTATATAGGACTGTGCATGTCCCACTCCAGGAGACATGTGGGCATGAGAGAACAGCCCCAGGGCTGCAAGAGCATGTGCATTTTCAATATATACTTAAAAAATCAAAATATTTATGGGAAATCTCCAGATTTTTAAATGCTGATGTTAAAGCAGATGCCTATCAGCTTCTGTTAAAGATTCCCCCCTAACTCTTCATGTTCTGAAAACTAACCAGGAAGACATTTGTTTCTTCTCTGTAAGAAAATGGGCTTGCTTCTTTGCTATCCAAAAGTCCAGGTAGGAGTCTGAGACCTAGCGAGGCACCCCCTGGATTTGGGGTCCCAGGCTCCTTCTGTCTTGCTGAGCAGCCACCATAACCCTAGGCTTCCTTCTGAATATCAGGATGGCTGGAGGTTTTGGCTCCTCCCATCACACACACATTCAGCCAGCAGGAAGGAAGAGCAGGGACATAGCCCAGCTCTCCACATATGCCACCCGGACATGGATAACGGCACCACCTACAGCCCACCTTCTAGTCTGTGTCCACTGGGAAATGGCCAGATATTCAACAGAGAAATGGAGAACTCACTGCTACAAGAAAACGGGAACCAATTGACAACAACTCATTTAAATTTTTTAAGAGCACTGTGACAACCAAGCACAACACCACTACAGATCACTCTGGAGCAACAAGAAGAAAGATAGTCGCTCAGGGGCAGAAGACAAGAGTGCCATTGTCATAAGAACATCCTGTGTGTGTTAAAATGATTATTGGCACCAGCATCAAATTAAGGTCCTGGGCGCTGAGGGCATACTCTGGTGCAGTGTTAGATCTAGAGATGTAGGGATTTTCCCTGACCCCACAATAGCACCTGCCTGGCATGGACTTTTCTTCATCCCACAAATATTATTTTTCTTCCGTGGTTTGATTTCAAGTTTCTAGAACAATGATTCTCAAAGGGGACAACTTGGTTGCCCAGGGGCCATTTGGCAAAGTCTGGGACATTTTTATTGTCTCAACTGGGATGGAGTGCTGCTAATACTTAGTGGGTAGAAGCCAGGCATGCTGCTAAACACCCCGTAGGGCATAACATGGCCCCCACAACAGAGAATGATCCAGTCCTAATGCCATCAGGGCCTGGGTTGAGAAATCCTGTGCAGGGAGAATCTAGCTGTTGGTCTTTTCACTTGTTTGGGGCCTAGTACAGAAATGACACCCATTAGGTGCTCAGGTACAATTTGATGCTGCTGCTGAGTTTGCCTTTTAAATCAGGGACTTAAGTTGATCTCAGGGCAGTGGTTTCTTTTGATAGAAGGGAAGAAACAAATGCCTTATGAATCCAATGTGTATGGATCATGGGGGAGGTGAGGATGCAAAAAACTGGAAAAAAATAAAGACAAAGAGGCCACCTCCTGCTCTGTCTTGTGATTACCATCAACATGAGAATACAAGGTTGTTAATCTTCTGGGGACAATCTTTGTATGGAGGAAATCCCTTGGGAGGCATTGGGAGTGGTCTTGCTTTTCATTGGGAGCTGTGTAAAACTGGAGTAATTTAGCTTTAACAAACAAATCTGATTTGACTCACTTTTGTTGAGGCTCCAGAAGGAAGATAGAATTCTCACATAACAGGGTGAACTTTTCCCTCCATAAAACACCAAAGTGGGTGAAATGTGGCTAATATCCAGAGTGCTGCAGAGGAATAAACAGTCAGTGCTGTCTGCAGCTTCTTCTGTGCCAGTTTCTCCACAGATCCATATTTCTCCCTGTTTTTATCTGCACTGTTTCTTTTTCCTTCATAAGCACAAACTTTTTCAGCCTCTGGTTCAGTCTGTCTGAGAGGTGAGGCCTTGGGAGCAGGATCCTGGGAATGGCCTGGTCAGCTCTTTTAGGTTTTTCTCTTTGGGGAAATAAAAGTTGATTTCCTGTTCTGGTGAGCCATACATCACTGACATCCCAATCTGTGCCGCTTGTCTGTGACAGAATGACAGGTGTCATTTATCACTGGGGCTTGTGGAAGCTGTGGGAAGAGGGATTAATTTTTTTTTTTCTGGAAGGCCACAGTGTCTATGGGCTGCCAGATCATTAAAAAGGGGGCTTTCCAAAGAAAGCTGTGTGTAATGTGATTGCACTTACTGTCAGCGGAGGCCGAGAGAATGGAGAACATCAAGAGAGGGGGAGGAAGGAGGGGAGGAGTTTCAGCCAGGGGCCTTCAAAGTTCTGGCACAGCCACTGTGGCTGGGCTGGGCTCAGCTCTGGCGTGTGCATGCTAAATAAGACCTCTGGAGGTCCCTGCCTCTTGCGGTGGGGAAACCAGGACAGGAAACCTCTTTAACTCACTTCTTTGCCACCCATATCATGTAGGTGTGGAGACAGACTTTGTCATGCACGGGGCATGACTTGTAGCACAATCACTGATGACCCGAGGCAGGAAAACCTATTTGAACAAAAGCAGAGACCCCAATAAATCATGAGGCCAAACCGAGACTTGCTGGCAGCCTCCATCTCCAGGGACGTTTCCAGTCTCCTGTTGCATAAACACACTGGGAGAATGCCCAAGAAGGTCAGCTACAGAACAGCAACAGCAACAAAAAAAGTGGGGGAAAGAAGGGAAGAAAAAAGAAACAGGAAAAAGAAGCAGAGAGGGAGGGAAGGAGGAAAAAAAAGGGAGGGAGGAAGACAGGAAAGACCAAAGACAGGAAAGAGGAGAGAAAAGACAGGAAACAGGGAGGGAGGAAGAGGGTAAGAAGGAAAAGAGAAGAACACAAAAACTGAGGAGGAAAAAAAGTAGATCTCTTTTAAAAGCAAATAAGAACACAGATGCTCAGAGTGGCCCCCTGAGGCCCAGGGTCCTGACACAGGCCTATGGGCAGTGCTCACACAGGAAAGCCTTCCTTTTAAAATCAGTCTTCCTGCACTGCTTGTCCATAAGCCAGCTGCTGGGAGACAAATGAGCTATTAGGTGATCTAGTTAATTGACAGGTGACTTAGCTGATTTCCCTGGCTTACTTACTCAGTGTTACCTACCTGCTCTCCACACGCTGCTGGGGCACCCCTGCATGCGGGGCCTGAACCTGGGGCGGGCTTGCTCCAGCCTCATCCTATTAACTTAGAGGAGTAGGAGGTGTGCTTTTCTCTCTCATCATTTCCTCCCTCTGTGACTGGAGTTATAAGGAGCTGGGGGCACTAGGAGCCTATCCCTGTTTGGGTACAATGTCCCATTATACCTGCACAGAGTCACTCAGATGCATCAAGGACTAAGTAAAGAAATAATGTGAATTATCAAGCCCTGCCTAACGGGCATAACAAGAGCTGAGGGAAAACCCAATCTGGCATTCGACTGGAGTCTTTCATGGCAGGGAAGACCAATGTCTTTATTTAGACAAGTCCACTAAATCTCAAGGAAACTCTTTGGAGCAGGTGTATCCTGAACTTCAGAATTTTTTAGATTTTAGGAAAAGAACATGGGACCCATAACCATGTGTTAAATAACACTGCCACGGAGGTCAGGAGCAGCACCCTGTTCTTAAAAATACAAATATTTTATAATGAAACATTAATGTTACTCATTTGGAGCCTTTAAAATGTTTTAAAGAATCCCAAATAAGTTCAGATCTGATTTTTCTGCTAAATGGATTATGAATTTCTTTTTTAAATTTGGTGTTCTTAATTTTTTAGGATTTATTGGAACTCGAGATTTGAAATTGTGAACCCATGTAATACTTCTATGGTCTTATTTCTATAGCTTTCTTATTATTTTAAATTTTATATTGGTCATAACTAACATATGGATAAAATTGGCGATTATTTCTCAAAACAATGTCAAGTAAAGCAATACATGTATGCATGAAGGCATATGATAACACATATGAAAGCATTTTGGATAGATGATGTTCTACAACACAAAGCAATGGCAGAAGATTGGAAAGAAGTGCAAAGATTCTTTTCTGTTTAGAACTGAGTCAGAGAGGAAGGATGCTCTAAAGAATGTGAGACAACCAGTCTCAGCAGCCCCCTCCTTCAGCGTGCTCCTCCTTCCACATTGCCACAACTCTGAAACCCAGCTGCATCCTTCAGACCTTGCTGAACGCTAGTTTGATTGACAGACCTCCCCCTTATTTTTTTTTTTACCTTCTTTACAGTACACAGAGCAACAAGAGCAGATTAGGTTCTATTCACTATGGTCACTCAGGTTGAGAAAAGTGACCCCAAGCAACCTGAAGAGCGTACACCCCACTTACAGGGATTACACTGTGTTATGGGGTGCAACTTAAGAACAGACCGATCACCACTGATAAGTCCAAATTTGAGAGTCTTTATTAAGCTGGCCAGCTGTCTCACACAATGCCCCAAAAAATGGCTATTGGGAGAACAGCCCCAACCACAGGGTTGTAGGGGTTCTTATATCAAAAATCACATTAATCATAAGTGTCTGTTGCTATGATCCGAAATTACACATTAACATCATGAGATCATCAACAGAGGGGGAAGTGGGTCAGAATGACCCTTACCTAGGTACAAACTAAAGAATGGTTGCTAACATCCACACAATCACTGTTCACATGGTACATTGTTTAGGGGCAATAGGAATCAAAAGAAAAGAGAGCAATTCTTTACTACATAGGAGTTGCCATTTGATATTATTAAACATGTCGCACCAAGTAACTGATGATGGGAACAGAGGAGGGTGTTCCCATGGAGGAGCTTATTTCCTACATAACATGGAGTCTCAGAGCAAAATGGAGTCTGTTTAGTCATTTCCCTTAGAGTCTGGCCTATAACATTCTCATGGAGTCAGATCTGCCGGTCCATCCCAACTAGAACTAAACTTACTCCTGATCATGATCTTAACCCTAGCTGAATAGCTGTTGACTAGGTACTGGCTGCTGCTGCTCAACCTGATCTCTTGGAAGAACTTAGAAACCCAAGGAAAGAATGCTCAGAGAACGTGTTCCAGGACTGAGAGATGAACAGATGTTGGAAGCATGGGGAGAGGCTTGATAGTAATGTTCCAGGGAAGGAACAGCATGTGCAGCATGTGCAGAGAACAGCAAAAATCACTCCTCAGAATGCCTCCTTGTCCTTTAGCGGGCTGGTCCAGGCTTGCTCTCATGGCAGTTGGCAGGTGCCTGTGGTCTAGCCTCAGGACTGCATTGCAGTCATTTCTGTTGCATTCCATTGGACAAGGTACAGCAAAGGCTAGCCCAAACATAGGTGGCAGAGAAGAAATGCTCTCCTTGGAGCTTCCAAGGCAGATGGCAGGAAGAAGGAAGAGGATATTTTTAAGGCATTGCTTCTGCATGTGATTCAGTAGACGTAAATGTCTCTTTTCTTGAGCAAACTTTGTTTACTAGTTAAATGAAGACAATAACTGCTAAGATGAGACCTTCCTTCCTCTCCCTGGTACACAAGACCCCACACCTCCTGCCTGCCACCGCTGTGGATGTCCTCCTGTCCTGATGCTTAGTTGAGGGTCCAGACAGGGTGTGGTCTTGGGGATCCTTGCTCACATCAACTCCTGAGATGCATGATGGAGTGAACCAACACTCTCGCTTCAAGAACACTTGGGCAGGATCTTAGATTCCATGGTGACAGGAGTCATAGAAATGGAGACAGAGCAACAGCTGTGGGAAAGGCCCAAGCCCTGATCTCCGTGCAAGGTGGGGCCACCAGTGCTTCCTACTTACTTACCCTGTGACCATCTGCAGAATAAACTGTGACCATAGAGGTCCAAGCCAGCAGGAGAACCAGCAGGAGGGCAGAGAGGTCAAGAGGACAACCGTGGTCCTTGAATTTATCCTCTCAGCCCCGGGAAAGCCTCAGGGATACCTCTGGAACCATGTGCTACAGGGTGGCCAGAAGCCTTGGAGCAGAGTATTCCCAGGCTCCCAGGAAGGCAGTTGTTGGCTTAAAAGATGGGTCCTCTGCCCATCACATTTGGGGCTGGAGGGGAGTCTCCAAATATTCTTGTGAGAAAGGCCAGAATAATTTCACCCCCACTGCCCAATGTATGAAGGAGACACAACCAACCGTGGACCAGCAAGCTGTGGCTCTCAGGGCTCCTCCCATATCCCCGCAGTCTCCAAGGATCACCAGGGTGATTCAAAGACCAGTGAGCAATGGCAAAGAAATGACAAGAACCAGTTCTCTTCATAGAACTCTCTTTAATCACACACCTTTGCTGTACTGGGAAAATTGGACTTCCAACATTCAAAGGAAGATGAATTCAGAAGAAGAAAATTGTGGTCAATATTGCAAATATTAATAACTTTTTGGCATTGGTATGACTGAGAGCCAGTTACTTTCTATGAAATATGTTTGTCCCTCAGTATCTATAGGGAGGGGTTCCAGGACCCCCCCACCAGGGCTACCAAGATGATGGATGCTCAAAACATTGCATAGAACAGCATAGGGTCCACACGTCCTTCCCTACACTTCAGGTCGTCTCTGAACCACTTGTAAAACCTGCCATGACAAATCCTGTGCACACAGCTGTCTGGGCAGCCACGATGGGGAAAGAGGCTGTGTTCAGGACAATTGAGATTCTTTAAAATATTCTTGTTCTGTGGTTGGTTGAATCTTCCAATATGGAGGCAGAGAGCTGGCTGCCTTGGGAGCTCACATGGTGGGGGCTTAGACCCTCTGCAGAAGGTTCCCTGAGGAAGAAGAGATGGGAGGACTACTACAAGGATGAACTTCCAGAAGTGGCAGAGAGGAGTCAAGGCTGGGTTCCTCCCTTTCTGAAGCCTGCTGTTTGAGTCAGGTGAAAGGCCCAGGGGTTGAGCTGGGCAACAGGGAGCAGGGCATGGCTGCCCCACAGGATGAGGCCTGGACATGACTGCCTGGCAGCTGGAGCCAGGGCCAGAATGTGCCTATCCATGCCTCAAGGATGTCTGCCTCCTGTGATCCAGCCCCCAGGGTGCCATTCTGAAGGGGTGGAAGGGACAAGGGAGGCCAGTTGCATTTTTCTTAAGTGACTATTCATTTAGAACTTTCTTTTAGTCAAATCATTCCAGTGGGTACAGTTGCATTAATCCTCATACAACAAACGCAGTAATTTAGGGACAATGGCCTGGGGTTCTGTGAGGTTATGGGCACCCAGCAGGCCAGGTTGCCGTGCTGTTTGTGGGAGGCATTTTGTTGTACATCCAGGCCTGATTATCACATTTATTAACACAATCAAATGCTGCACTCAGACCCAGCCCACTTTGCCTTCCTTTTAAAAACCCATGAAGAGAAATACAAACCTGGTCAAATATCACCCACAGAGCAACTCCAGGTTTCTAGATTGGTAATGCAATTGTTTTCAATCATGGAGCAATGTGACAGATAACAATGGTAGATTAAACAGTTCAACTATAGGCTGCATATTACAATGGCATTTAACTCAATCTTTACATCAATACCCACTCCTCTAGGTTTCCTGCAGTAGCCTGAACTATCAGACCAACGGGGGCAAGCGAAGGAGTGCTAATGTGGTATGCACCACATTTGGAGGCTGGAGGGACCTCAAAGAAGTCCTCCTGGGGTGCAGGTCCTGACCCTGGGTGCCTGGCTACCTTGCCTTCCTTCACTGTGTACTCACAGGCTGATTGCCTCTAGGGTGGTGGCATGATCCGTCTGCAGTGGGAAGATGGGGATTCGAGTTTGACCCATTTGAGGAAACGGCCCTTGCACTTTAGTTTCTTCATCCACAGAATGGTCCCTGATCTAGCCCAGACTGCACACGACAATCAACCCCTTGGATGAATCACTAAATGGATTAGAGAGAACAGTTATCCATGGAGCAGGAACAGTCTGGCAAACCAAGCTGATGAACTGCTGAGTCCCCCGACATTCAGCGCTAGTCCTAGATACACGTGTTTTGATCTGTGATTACATAATAAAATAACGCCAACACACATCAGCCCTGACAACAATTCCCTGCCAACCGGGAGCAACCCGGGCTTTCCTGAGCCTGAGGGTGGGGCACCGGCTTGTGCCTCTCAGGAGAAATCTCCAACCCAAAGACTGATCTCATAGTGATGCTGACAGTGGCCTCCTCTGATGGCATAGGATCCCTGAGCTGGAGGTGAGGCGTCGGGTGCTACCTTCACCCAGGGTGGTGCATTCTGGCCATGTCCAGGGGTGGGCAGAAGGCTGGCCGACCCATCTGAACTGCATCACACCTGCCCTGACTTCATTATTTTGAGAACAATGAGGACTTTCTAGAACACAGTGTTCCTGGACAGGACCCCCAGCAACAGTGGCACACACTACATTTTCCAGGCCCACATAGAGGGGTCAAGAATCTGACAGTTAGAAAGTCCTGCCCGAGAAAGGGCAGACGGACATGGGCTGGTGCAGTCGGGGATGGTCAGGAGGCACCCTTAGGTATTTCAATTTCAGATACTTAACTGGAAGCTGGTTGTGGGAGCCTCCCTGGTCCCCAGGTCAGAGCAAGGGGAAGGGAGCCCCACTCCACACAAGCGGCCCCTCCCTCAACTCAGTCACAAACACTCGGCATGCTTGCTCTGTCCACCAGCCACAGAGGGCAGTGCTGTGGTGGGCACTTGCTAGGTGTTCTTACAAACACGGGGCCTGTTTGAGGATGATAGGGAATATTCTGTCAGGGACTTGCTTAACATTGAAATGGGACAAGAAGAGGTCTTTTGTCTCAGAAGAGCAGTCTCCTTTACCTGGGTAATTTAAGAGATACGGTATCTGCAGACAGAGGAGAAACAATGCCTGGCCTCAGGTCCCCCACACAGATACTACCATGCTTTATATATTTTCCATACCCAAAGCAATAATCTATATCTGACATGAATCTTAGGATATCTTAGAGGAAAATCTTAGCAAAATAACCTGAAAATCATCTTCTTTGTATTTTTTCTTTTTAAATAAGAGATAAATTGCAGTTGCCCTGGAGAAAGTGTAGCCCTGGTGAGATGTGGAAACCTCGTCTCCAGGGAGCACCCCCCCCCCCAGACTGGCATGAGCCCTCCCCAGACTCAGAGTAGTGGCCAAGTACACATCACATTGTTTTAGCCCTCTCTCCAGGTGAGGTGCAGACCATCCACACAAGGCCCTACTGCCCACCTCCAGGACACTTTAGTCTGCCCAAACCAAAACTACCCATACAGACCTCTCCCCACCCTTCCACTCTGAAGCCATGCAGCATTGTCCTCCAGTGGCCAGCTGCTGTCACCGAGTGTGATGCCCTGAGTTCCATCCACACTGCAGCGTGTGGACCTCCAACTCTTCTCTGGGCTGAACCATGCTCCCTGGCACCAGTGTTCTGCCCTTGCTTCATCCAGGCATCCACTGATGGCCACCAGGGTGAATCTAGCTTTGGTGACTGGGAATCATGTTCCCGGGAGCAAGTACCTATTTAATTCCCTTCCAGTGGGTGTCTTCCCAGGAGTGGAGCTTCTGGGTCCTATGGAAACTCGGCTTGTGTCACCATCCGTTCCTCCTTTAGACAGGACTGCAACTTGCCCTACCCCAATGAACATAGTAGACCAAGAGACCTTCATCAACATGAGGTGGAATGTGGCCAAAAGTGAGGGCTGCTGTTTCCAGATTAGTAAGCTGCCAGGTTATAAGTTTTTGTACAGAGAGTTGTCCTGTCACTGTGTACAGCCACGGTGTCTTGGCTGTGGTGGACTGTCCTGTGCAGAGACAGTAAGGCAGAGGCTGCCAAGGCCAGTTTTGGTGGTGGGGGCTGTGGGGAAGAGCGTCCAGGCTTCTGCTGACTGCACACCTGCTTGTTCACAGTGCCGTGCCCATCAACCCGGGTACCTGGATGGAGCAGTACAGCGAGGCTTTCCATCAGCCTCCAGGCCTCATGATTCTCCAGCTGCTGCTGCCTTACCTTCAACTGTACATGGGTGGCTTGAATCTGGAGCGCCAAGAACACCACCTGCTGGCACAGCTGGAGGATGGCAAGTCCAGCGAGGCAGAGCCTGAGTGCCAAGAGGCCCAGGGTGTGTACATAAGGGACTTGAGAGGTCAGAGTTTGGTCCCAGAGGGTGGAATGTGTATGGCCACTGTTGGGCTGGGAACAAGGAGAAGCCATTGCCACTCAGGCCATGCCCCTGTCTGGGAATAGGTCCAGCGTGGTCTCAGGGGCTCAGGTCTTCATGGCAGACAGTGTGGATTGTCTGTTTTTGTAAAACTCATGGCCAGCCTGTCATGTTGGATTCTTTTCTCCTCTAGCAATAGGCTCACTTCCAATGCCCACCCCAGGGCTAGAGCCTCATCAAGGAGCTGCACTGGTGGCCAGTGAAGGAGCAGCACCATCACCAGAGGCAGAACTCAAGTGCAGTTCCTCCGAGGTCTCTGCTCTGAGCTCCACAGTACCTCTGTACAACCAGCGAGTGGGAGACAGCTGCTCCATTCATGTCCATCTAGAAAATCAAAGACGAATGGAGTATACGAACATCGTGGTGAGTCATTCAGCAGGGGATCCCCTGGGTGCCCTCACTGGGGAAGGCAGAGAACATAGCTTGGACTAGGCCTGCCTTCATGAATTAGAGCTTCTGGAAGGTAAATAAGATAGAAGAGGATGAAGAAGACAGAGCTCAGTGTTAAGAAGCTGACCTGAGATGAGGGAGAGCAGCTGCATGCCCCAGCTCCAGGTGTGAGTGGGCCTGCAGGGTGTGGGGTTTGCAGTATGGAAGTGCAGGGGTAAGTGCTTGCTCAGATGAGGTCCGAGGAACGCATAGGGTGCAGGTTGCACTCTGAAGCTTGGTGTCTAGAGTGAGTTGGACCCTTGGAGGTTTGTGCAGAGGATGCAGCAGTCATAACTCCTGTGTGCTGGAAGGCATATGTGGAATGGAAGGGATCCTCCTTAGCATAATGAGTTTACGTTATTGCAGGTCACAGACAACTGGGGTTTTTCAAGAAAACATGAGTGTCATACTTTGCACAGACCTAAATAGGGAGCTAGCAGCTCCCTTCGCACAATTTTTCTGGATGTGGGGTTTAAGCCCTAACTCTCCATGTGTCCAGTGACAGAGAAGCCCTCAGTGGGGCCCATACCACATTACAACACATCAAGGAATGAGGCCATGGAGCTCAAAAGTCTCCTGGCTATCATAAAAGAGTCACAGGCATACTCTAGTTGCTGAGTCTGTTTTATATCCTGTCTGTCAGGACTAAGGGGTCTAGGGTCCTGCCTGGACCACCCACAAAGGTATCATGATTCTCAGAGCAGAGATGGGATACAGGAGCAAACTGGACCATTCCTCCCATCTTCTTGGGCCAAGTGTGTCTTTAGAAAGGCTGTTAGGTATTTGCACCCTTTTATCAGAAGGACATAGCAGGGACAACCTGACTGTTGTACCAAGATGGGGCTAGAAGCACATAGGAAGATCCCACATGAACTCTTGAAGGCCCCAGGTAGCAGGATAACACATGGTGCCCTTGTCTTAAGAGCTAAGCTGTCTCCTGAATGACTTTGACCATTGTGCTCTGGGTGGCTAATCCAAAACTCATTCTCTGATGAGTTTCTCCAACCCTGATCAGGTGACCTGCCAGGATAGGGCTCCGACGGTCATACGCAGGGCCTTACAAGAACACTTGCTCAATGAGGAGGATCCAGAGGACTTTGAGCTGCTTCAGATTGTGTCGGAGCATAATAGTAAGTGGGTCCACCCGATGGTGGGGAGAAGTGACTTCCTGTGGGCTCAGGACAACTCAGCAGCCAAAGAAAGTGTGCTGTGGCCTGAAAAGTAACCAGAGCATGGTGGGTCATTTTTAGAAACAAAGTGCAATGATGGGAGTGTAAATCAGTCCACCCTGGGACTGCTAGGCCTTCCTATCCAGTGTCCTCCCCTGGACATGATCAGGCTTTGTAAACTTCATATCCATGAAGGGCAGAGGAGATAAGCAATGCCTGGCTGTCTATTTAGGCAGCCTTTCAGGACAGTGACACATACTTGAGAAAAGTTCTTGAATGAAGAAATCTTCCTTTCGGCACCTGGCTTCCAATTTTTCCGTCCGTGTGAATGGACACCATTTAGGTGTTTTGGGACAGAGGTCATATCTGGCAGAAACATGTGAAGCAATAGAACACTTCACAATTGGCAAAAGGGCATTGGAGAGAGATAAAGGAAGGACAAGAAGCAAGAAGAAGAGGAGTAGGTGGACAGGAAGGAAAAGGAGTTGAAGGAGGGAAAAATGAAGAAGAAGATGAAGAAGACCACATCAAGATGTAGAAGATGAAGAACAAGAACATCATTAAGTAGAAGAAGAAGAACAGCAACAACACAAGATTGCAAAACACAAAAAGAACAAGAATATAACAAGAAACAGATTGAATATATGAATTGTTCTGCTCTCTGAAGGAGCCTATATTGATGGTATGAACTCCTGTACATTTCTCACTTCTGTACATTACCAAACAGGATCTCTGTACAATTTTATTTTCCTTTCACCTTCCTGATATCAGTTGCCCAAAAGTAGTTAGTAATCTCATGAAGACTTGTTCTAAGTCATCACAATTGAAAATTTCTCAAGTGTTTCCTTTCTTTTTCATTGTTAAATTAACTATTTGGGGGTAAGTGTATGCTAGCAAGAAGCTATTTTGGTTATTTGTCAGAGGAGTCCTCTTCATTTGTGTTAAGTAATGTTTACAAGAGCAAGAGGTGCTGATAGAATAATTGTGTTATTCTTCCCACTTCATGATTTCTCTATTATAAACATTGTTTTGCATTATTGGGCTCCACGTTTCTTTTTCTCATCAGATGTTTTAAATATATTTGTCTTATTGCCTGAGACACTGTGCTCCCATAAATTTAAATTGAGTTTGTTTGAATAAACTCTGAATGCAAAGGAGAATGATGAGGAGGAAATGAAGAATCAGCTGATTCAAAAAATAAAAAATAAAAAAAATGGTTCCTGAAGGCACAAGCGTCCTGTAGACATCCTTCGTCCATGCCCAACACACCTCCAATTTACACCACCTCCCATTAGTGTCTTCACGTATGATTGGATTATTCCACTGCAAGGTCAAAGCATCTACCATCACATGATTTTCTGAACCCCGTATGTGATCACTGCATCTCCAACACAGGAGCGACTGATGGTAAGTCATGATGCAAACTCCAGCATGGTCTCCGTGGTAGGTTCTAACTGAACAGAGAGGTCCTGGGGTCCAGGGTGCTTTCTGTTGGAAGCCAGTAGAGTGGTTTAGATCCCGTGCATACTCTTTCCTCAGGGAAAGTCCCTGAGGATGCCTTCGGTGGAACATTATCTAGATTGGAAGGCCCTCAGGTCTAGAGCTCAAGCCTGACCTGCCAGAGGCTGTCAGTCTTGGGCCATGTTCTGTTGTGTACTCCTTGAGTGTCACTCACCTTCCAACCTCTGCCCCACCCTATCCAGTGCTGAGGATCCCTGCTGATGGCAATGTGTTTTATGCCATCAATCCCCGCGTGGACTTTGATTTTGTCCTCAGGAAAAGAATCAACAGGAAGTGGGCCAACAGAAAGACCAAGGAGGTAAAAACCTACCTTACTCGCTCTTTACCCCTGGTGCTCCTTCACATCCACTAGGGTGACCAAAAGCCTCAGCTCCTGGACATATGTTCTAGAATGCCCATAGAGCACCCTGACAAGTGGGGGTGACTGAGAGTTTCTGGGCTCTGCTGATGTTTCCATCCCCCACAGTTCTTGGAGTCCACTTCTACAGTGACTCCCAGGATACCACGAGCTGTGAGCAGCAGCTCTTCAGTGGCAGCCAGACCACTGCCCCAGGCCACTGAAAGCAAGGACTCCAGTACCAATAGTGTCACCAACAGCAGTTCCCTACTGCCTCATTACAACGAGCAGGCAGAGGACAGCAGCTTCCTACAGGTCCACCTGGAGGAGCAGACCAAGAGGGATTCACAGCGCATCCTGGTAAGCCTGCTGGCAGGGCTGTCTCCTGCATGAGCACAGGTGGGGGTGTTCGTCATTTTCTGGTCTTTGCTGATATTCCATCCCCCACAGTTGTCAGAATCAACTTTTGAGGCCTCAGCCATGGAGTGTACCATCAGCCCAGCCTCCAGTCACATCTCTTCTCTAAAGGCTAAGCCCAAGCCGATGGCCACAAAACACATGAAGAAATCCAGGGCCATTGGATACATAACGGGCAGATGCTCATGGCCCCGATCTAAGAAACAGGTGAAAGACAGCTGCCTCATAAATGTCAGACTGGAGCACCAGAGTGCAAAGGATGGCAAGACTGTCCAGGTAAGCCTGGTGGAAGAGGTGTCCCCTGGCGCTATCCCAGGGCAGGGAGCAAACACAAATCCCATACCATGGGCCACTCTTGCCCTCTTGAATTGGGAGTTTTTCAATGGTCAGGAAAGAGAGATGGGAATAAAGAAGAGAGAGGTCCCTGTTAAGGGTTTGACCTGAGTTGAGGGAGAGCGTGACCATTTCCACCCCCATTTGTGAGGGAGTGTCTGTTAGATGGCAGTGTGCAGACCAGAAGTGCAGGGGCAGGTCTTGGTGGGAGATGAGAAAAGGACAGAATGCAGGATTCAGGATGCAGGATGCAGGCTGCACTGTGTGGGACAGAGAATGCTGGTGCACATGGAGGAGGAGAGGAACACGAGATTCTTCCTACCCCTTGAACAGGGCGCCGAGGGTCTCACTGTAGAAGCAATATTCATGTGGATTCAGCACACTCCACCTCCAGGGAGGTGCTATACAGGGTCCCATTCCCATGCCACCCTGGCTGAGTGAGGTGTCCTCCTCCATCTGAGGCAGTACTAAGCCTCTGGAGGCCAGGAGCTCTCACGGCTATCATTGGTCTTCCCTCTGAGTGTGTTCTGTGCCCTGGCAATCACAACCAAAGTCTCTTGGGTTTCTGCCTGGGCCACCACAAAATTCACCCTGTATTCTGCAACATCCCTGGGAGAGAGGAAGTCACTGGTCCATTCCTTCCATCGTGGTGGCATGAAAGTGTTTCTCTACCCAGACTGTGGCGTCCTTTGACCCTGAGTGAAATGTGGCTCCACAAAGGGCAATGGCAGGGCCAGGCAGACCTTTGTAGGAGGATTGGTGTCATAGCCCTGAGGAAGGCCCCAGGCAATAACCAGGAGGCTACCCTCAGGTAGTGGAGTAGTGAGTAATGATGGTGCCCCTGTATTTAGAGCTGAACTTCCCCCTGAATGTCCCTGACACTGTTCTTGAGTAGCCACACTACGGCCCATTTCCTCAAGGCCTATCTCCCACGTTGATGCAGGTGACATGCAATGACAGGGCTCCTACGGTCATACGCAGGGCCCTGGAACATCACTTGCTGATGGAGGAGAAGCCACAAGACTATGAGCTGGGACAAATCATCTCCCAACAGCACAGTAAGTGGGACAATCAGATGGTGGGGAGCCATATTGAAGAAGTGCACTCAGGTCAACTCGTAGCCCAAAAGAGTAGAATCTGACCAAGAACAAAAACAGGTACTGATGGGCCTGGTGCACAAAGAAAACCACACTGGCACTGCTGGGAAGGTCCCCAGGGGCTAGTGTACCTCCCCACCAGGTGTCCAACCCTGGACAGCAACAGGCATTCAATGCTGATATCACTGAGGAGCGAGGAAGAAAGCATTCTTGCAGGGATCATGTGGCCCCCAGGGCTCACTGAGAGGAGTGTTTGCAGAGGAAGATGGGAACACAGGGGCTAAGGATGCAGTTGGTGCATTTGTGGACTGAAGCAGTACTATTGAAAGTCTTCTCCATGACCAGAAATCCACTCTCTGTGCAAAGCATTGTCAGTATTCTAGCAAGCAGGAATAGGACTAAATGTGAAAAAAACAGACTGGGAGACAACCTCAACAGTCTGACACTGCATAAATGACCAAGCCTTCTGTGCCTGAGTCCACTTGCCTAGATGGAATCAGTAGACCCAGGTTATTTTCCCTCACTAAAATCAGATGAGGGCTTCCTAGGCACGTATGCCACAAAGCTGACCTGTAATTAATGCCATTGCTGTTTTCTTTTCTGTGAGCCAAAACCCTAAAGCAGCTATGATCCCCTTTCTGTCCACATTGAAAACCACATCCAAAACCAGTCTATGAAACATTCTCTCATATCCAAATCCACTAATACTGTTAAGTGAGTAGAGTTCACGGAAGTAGAAGGCTAAACCTTGGTGGGCTCGGAAATTCATAGCACAGGTACATCCATCCAAACCCAAATAGAGAACAGGCCCTTTTTAGAGGAGGGCGGCAGGAGACAGGTGTTCAGACCAGGGACTCGCTGGCTGTCTGAAACCCACTGGGGGTTGTTGCATCCATGGACCATAGGAAAATGTGGGAGTGAAGCCATTCCTTTCCTGGTCTTTGGAATGACTGATCTCAGTAGGGCAGCATTTGGGATGTGGCCTCCCTTGTAGGATGCCTGGTCCACGTGGAGCTGACTAGCAACAATGGCAGAACATGGCTAAAACGAGGTGTCTCAGTTCGTCATACTTTCCTCCCTGTCAAATACTTGGGGAAAATAAATTAGCAGGGGACTCCTGCTTTGGCTCTGGGTTTCATAGCATTCCATTTGGTTCTGAACTGAGACTGTGCATTATGGCAGAGGGTGTGGCACCTGCAACCTATGGAGCACTTGCCAACCAGGTGATTTCATGGGATATAAGGAGACTGAGAGAGGGAAGGAGAGAAAGATGGGAAGAAGATGAGGACTACTACTAGGAGAATGAGGATAAAGAGGAGCCCCCAGGGCTGGGGATATAGCTCAGTTGGTAGAGTGCTTGCCTCCCAAGCACAAGGCCCTGTGTTCAATCTCCAGCACTGCAAAAAAAATAAAAAATAAAAAAAAAAGAGGAGCCCCCAGCAAAAATATATGTGTGCTGAGGGCCTCTCCCTCTTCAGGTCTTCCTCCATCCATGCCCAACCTTCTTCCACTTTCTCCCACTGCTTAGTGTTCTCTTCATCTTGACTGAGTATTCCATGATCACATCAGAGCACTCAACATGGAGTGCTTCACCCAAAACCCACCAGGAAACCTTGCTGAACTGGGGGTGAAACATTGAGCACATGAGTCATCTGTGTAAGATTTCAGATGTAATCCCTAGGCGTATGCTTTGGCAAAATCAAGATGAACTGTGATCTTCTGGAGCCCAAAGCCTTTGGAGGCAACAGGCCTTAGTCCTGGTGAAGTCCTTGACCTAGTTTTTCCTCCGGGAAGATGGTTGAGGATGTGTCTGGTGGTATTGGAGCTGATCTGGACAGCTCTCAGGTCTGTGGCTCAGACCTTTGCTGGCAGAGGCTGTCAGATGTTGGGGTGTCCTGCTCTGCACGTCTCAAGTGCCACCTATCCAACCTGTACCCCTCTCTCCCCAGAAATGAAGATTCCAAAGAATGCCAACGTCTTTTATGCGATGAAGCCACATGTCAGGAGAGACTTCATCCTGAGAAAGAGGACCTATCCTCAGGATGAAAAGGATGACTGGATCCCTCCCCAGCCTCCCTCTTATGAGGCAACTCAGGTGCGACATCACCGCTGGAACCTGTGGACAAGAATCTGCTCCTGTCTCTCTGGGCAGTGCTAAAGCATTGCATCATGGATGATCAATGAGATTGATTTCTATAATGTTTACTCATCAATTCCATACATAATTGGACCTTAAGTCTTTGTTATTTAAAATATGTTTCTGTATTCTGATCCACTTTCATGATTTGAATCTATTCATTTTACCAGTAATTCCTATCGGAAACATTCAACCCTAGATGAAAGAATGTTTCATTTGATCAAAATGACATTTTGGTACTGGGAGTATGGCAGATTGCATTTTCTGACTCAATTTCCAATGGGAGAAATGAAATATTGGATATTATGATACTCACACGCATGAAGGCACACACACGCACACACTCAACAGACATACAAGCACACACGCTCAGAGAGAGTTTGAGTTGGTTATGGTGAAATGCTTTTAATAACCTGCATTCTCCAACAATGGGAGGATACATATATGCTCAATACTTAGGAAATTATAGATTAAGGAAATAATTATATATATATGTATAATATGTATATATATGAATGTGGATATATATATATATATGTACACACACACATAATGAATACACACACGCACACACATATATATATATATATATATATATATATATATATATACCCATACCTCCCATGTGTGTGTGTGTACATGCATCACATCTGAAAAGAAAGGTTCAGTCTGGATCACTAAAAGTAACAACTGATGCTGCAGGAGCTGCAGTAACTTAGAAGGAGTGTGGGGTAATAAGGTCTGCAGCCACACCTGGTCCCCAAGGGAGTGACAAGGTCAAAACTAGTCTCTTCACTGCCACATAGAATCTACTTACGAAATTGGAGTCTATTTGCCTCAAATTTTCCATATAAAGAAAAAGTATGAATGTAGCAAAAATATTTTTAGTTCTTAAAATTAGAGGACAGGCAGCCCTTTGTCCCAGGACACACATGCGGGAAACTGACACTGAGATGCTCACAGATGCCACCGGCCAGTGGGAGGAACACTTGGTTGACACCTGAAAACCCACAGGGCCGGCACCGCCCACACAGCAGGAATGACACGAGAGTTGCTAACGGACAGGGGAAAGGCCGGCTCCCCTTCTGCTGTCTGAGTCCTCAATAGAGCCCTTGCTGTCCAAGATCCACGGCCACCTCTCCACCCAGGTGGAGGAGCTGGTGCTCAGGTGCCACACCCACCATGGTTTGCCCAGCCTCCAATGTCCATGGCACACCAGGGAAGGAGTAGCTTCAACAACCAGGTGGGAGTCAGGGTTCTGGCTGCCCAAAGGCTGGAGGACCACGGTTAGGTGTCCGGGGTGCAGAGGTGGGCTCTTGTCTTCACCCTCCTTGCTGCTGTGACAGGACACCATTTCAAGATCCCCAAACTTGTGGTCACTGCACATGCTTGTCAAGTACAAAACAGGTGATGTGTGTCCAGCCCTTAAAAGAAAACAAAAGTAAGAGGAAAATATGCACCATTATTAAGTATTAGTTTAAAATGTGTTTTTAAAAGTATATGTCAATGAAAGTTCTAGAAGGTGAGGCTCTGGCAGACCCAGGTCCTTTTCTGCAGGCATCCAACCCTAAGAATGAGGGAGGATCTCTCTCAGCAGGTTTTGTCTGTTCCAAAGGGCATCAACCCCTGCAACCTTGGAGTGTGGCAGCACCCTAGCCTGTGAGGAAGGTGGGGGTGCCTGACAATCCCTCTGGATGTGGAGAGGCGTGTCTGCTCCACACCCACCCAGGGAGCACACCACCAACCCCCCGAACCTGGGGGACATCAGATCAACCCCTACAAGCAGTGGTGTGATTCCCGACCAGCCACTCTATCGCATTCAATGCCCACTCGGGACACCCAGCCCATCAGAGGTGACACAGGACTCACACCCCCGACTACTGGAGGCCAAATCATCTCTAGCACATGGTGTGTTCACACCCAAGGGGGTCCCTTCCTACACATGCCCTCTGGAGCCCACTGACACAGAGGTGGTGAGAGAGGGACTGTCACATCACAGAAAGCCACCATACTGCAGGCTCCTACCATGTCCTTGTAATTGGTTGATGTGTCATAGTGCACAGGATGGTTGGCGTGGACCTGCTTCAGTCTCTCAAGCAGGGTCTCTTCCAAGGTCTCTCTATCCTTGAGCTCGATGAACTGGAAGGCCATCTTGCTCCTGATGCTGATGAGGATGGGGCTGGGCAGCAAACTGGTGTCCTCCATCTTCTCCATGCTCACTACCTGATGCAAAAGACGGCACATGAAGGGGAGGTGCTGGAGAACAGAACTGACTAATTACGCTCTGTACATGTTCCAATATGGAACAATGAATCCCACTGTTATGTATAATTGCAAGGCACTAATAAAAAGATTTGAATCACAGTAAGTACTGCAAAAAAGAAGGAAGGCAGGCCTCCATGAAATGCTCACAAGTTAAATCTAATATGGAATAATGGCAACAAGGACCTGAGATAAAGGTTGAAAAGTGTGCAAGGGAGCATCAATCACAATCACCAAAAGGTAGAAGTAACCCAAGCTTCCATGCACAGATGAATGGATAAGGGAACTGTGGTTTAGGCTACCAGGGAATATTACTCAGACTTCCAAAGGAAGGGAATTCTAACAGATAAGAGGTGGATCAACATTAAGAACATTGTGTAGTGGAAGAAACAAGTCACAAAATGACAATGCTGTAGGATTCCACTTACAAATTGGTTACAAGGTAAATTTGATGCTATGCATAATTCAAAAATCACTTTTTAGGTATGTAGGTCATCATGTCAATTTCTTGCTCCACTGATAATAATGCTTGCAAAATGAAGACATCTATTGGAGAAGGAGGGGATAGACCTGGGAAATCATATGAGGAAAAACACCGAGTTTCTAAGCAATCAGGCTCAGGACCTATGCTACGAGAAACGAGACCCCAGAGGTCTTGATGTGTAACAGCTGTGGTACCCCCTCAGCAGAGATGCCTGAGATCAAGGATCAAGCTGCTTGCATTCAGAAGCAAACTCAGGTTGCCCACACTCCTGTTTCCAATGAGAGAATCACAGAGTTATAGGAGGGACCTGATCTTAACACAAGGAGGCATTTTTAAATCTTTCACAAGTTCCACGGGAGAATAAATGCCAATTTGACCCCTATTTTCTAAAGGTGAAGCTTTTTACAGTTTGTCTTTTTTTTTGTCTTTTTTTTTTTTGGCAACAAAAGGGGAGGATCCCTTCCTAAAGAGCTGTAGGAAAAGCTTGGATTGCGAGGCATGTACCTTTGAATGACAGCTTTATCAACAGTGTGGGCCTTGGGTATGTTTTTCTTACCATCACTTCTAGGCAACCTTTGGTTGTCATAGCAACAAGAGAAAAAAGAAAGGCTAAAGGGGTAATGCTGTAATTCAGCCCACATTTCCCTCCTGGAACCTGGCCATCAGATGTCCCAAGGTGCTCTGGATGGGATATAGTTGGAGTGTGTCCCCCGAAAGTTCTTGTGTTGAAAGCTTGATCCCCAATGGGGCAGCATTAAAGGGTGGTGGAACCTTAAGAGGTGAGGTCTAGTAGGGGAAGGATGGGTCACTGGAAGAATAGCCCTCAGTAGGGATTATGGGACCTGGTTCATTCCCACAACAAGGATTGTTACAAAGAATGGTCCTTCCCCATTCTCTGGCTTCCTGTCTTCACACATGATGTTTCCATCTACTCATGCTCCTGCCATGGGGGCACTGTCCACCACAACACCCTCACTGGTGCTCACCCAACACCATGTTCTTGAGCCTCAGGACTGGGAGTTAATTAAGCCTTTTCTTCCTTTTTTTTGGTTAATAAGTAAACCTGGCATCATGGATTTTGTTGTAGTAGCAGAAAATGGACTCAACCACATGGGTTAAAAGATGAAATGGTGTATCAAAGTGTGCACGGCAGGTCAAGCAGAGGGGAGAGGCAGTGTGTACCTCTCTGAGGAGAAGGACAACATTGTAGCAGCCATCTTCTATGCTGGCAAAGCAGGTGGAGCTATCAGAGGAAAACATGCGTCTTGCGGTGTGGAACCGACTGAAGGGCGTCCAGAGGAGCAGTCCACCACAGTGTGCAGCTTCTGTTTCTTGGTAGCCTGAAAAAGATTCAAAACAGCTCCTTCTGTGCTTGGGTTTCAAGGTCCCTGGTGAGAGGTGGGGGGAGTTCAAGATACAGAAAGGTCAACAGACATGAGATTGAAAAGAAAACACTTTTGAACTTGCTGGCACAACGTGATAGTTTAGTGACTGAAATAAAAAAAAAGTCATGCTCCTCCAGAGCCTGTGAGCCCCATGTTCCATCCAGACATTCAGTTGCCATTCCAACCAAGTGCAAGGAGCAGAGCCCGCTGTCCCCACCAGCAAGAAATTCA
This sequence comes from Sciurus carolinensis, assembly GCF_902686445.1. Lineage (NCBI taxonomy): Eukaryota > Metazoa > Chordata > Mammalia > Rodentia > Sciuridae > Sciurus > Sciurus carolinensis. The sequence goes on from NW_025920145.1 coordinate 1,723,466, forward strand.
TAAACTCATAAACTCAAATAAGTATTAGATCCTGGTTTGAATAACTGAGTACTCCAAAAATGGCAGCAAAGGCCATGTGTGGAGAAGTTAGATGATAAGCGGGGTGAGCATCAGTGAGACATGGGGAAGGTGGAGCCCTTGCACGCTGCTCAAGGAAGGCCAACTGACACTCTCACCTTGGCAAACAGCCCGAAGCCCTCAAACGTTGAAAGTGGACCTAGTGTTTACCCAGACATTACCTCCCAGGTGAATGCAACAAACAGACTTGAACACTGTAGTCCACTAACTGGCACCAAACACAGCAGCAGATTCATAGTCGAAGGTGGAAACTACCCCATGTCCACCAGTTGATCAATGGACACAGCAAATGTGGCACATGCCCTCAAGCACGGTAGATAGTACTCAGCCATCAACAGAAAGTGTGCATGGACAGAGCTGGAAACCTCAGGCTGAGTGAAAGAAGCCAGACACAAAGACCACAAGGTGCCAGGTTCATTTACATGAAATATCCACACAGGAGGCTGACAGACAGAAATAAGGAGTGGCTACTCATTAATGTGAGGCTTCTTGGAAGGGTAAAAAAGGTTCCATGGCTGTAGTGATGATTGTGTGGTCCTGTGAATATTGTAAAACCTGAACAACCCATTGAAAGTCTTAACTGTTCAGATGTGAATAACCGAAAAGGAGCCTGACTTTTCTCCAGAGGAGCACCAGGGAGCCAGGGGAAGGCAAGTGCACTGCACAAGTTCACACACTGAATCACACACAATTTCCTACGTTCATATAGGAATATACGCCTGGTGTAGCTCCACATCTTGTACAAGCACAAGAAGGGAAGCTGTACTCCATGGATGTAGGACATGTCAAAGTACACATGACGGTCAAGTATATCTACAAAGAACAAAGAAAAAGACGTTCACATACTGCAAGAATGGAAGGTGAGGTCCCTCAGTGGGACCACAAGGTCCCTGAGAGTCAACAATGCCCAAAGCACTTACATTTAACTCTAAAAATGTTGCTGTCAAAATGCTGAGAGTAGAATGGTGGAAACCTGAGGCCAGAGAGGTTGGCTCAGGGGCTCTGAGTCAGTGAGAGAAGGAGCAGGAAGTTCCGGGGTGCTGCCACAGAGCAAGTGACTACAGGTGCCAATCCCACACGGAATGCTTCAGCCTGCTAGATAAAAGGATTTAGGGACCAGGAAACAAAAACAATGATCAGAGCCCCAAGAGTCTCTTTCGTAAGGAAGAGATAAGCGCCATCCATCTTCCAAAAGAACTATCACACATCAGAGGTGAACAAACGCCACATGGAGTTGAATTTGGGAACAAAGAAAAAAGGAAATCTATAAAGAGCATTTTTTTTATGTGCCTTTTGTGGCAACACGTGACCAGTTTGAACTACATGCACACAGCTGGAAGGGACGGGAAGTCATTCTGAATACATGAAAACCCTAAACATGCTGCTGTTCAAGGACCACCACTGAGAAAGATGCACCCCCACCAGACAGTGAGAAGAAAGAGCATGTCTTAAAGAGGAAGAGATCTGCTGTTTTCAAAATGACTTTCCTTGTATTAGCACTGAACACTAGACCTCATGGCTTTGAATGAATTCACTACAGGTTGAGTCGGCCTTATTCAAAATGCTTGGGACCAGAAGAGCTTCAATTTTCAGAGTTTTTCAGATTTTACAAGATCTATGTAAACTTTAGCAGTTGAGCATCCCTAATTCAAAAAATCTAAATAAAAACTGCTCCAAAATTCGGTAACAAAACAAGAGTTTCAGATGCTGAAGTACTAAACTGCCTCATGAGCAAAGGCAATATAGCTATGGTTTACTCATCTCCTTGGATACTTTAAAGAAACGTCAATCGAAAAAAAAAATACAGGAATGTTAAAACAGATAAACAATTTTGAAGTAAAAGATTAATGCTGTTTTTAAGATTAAACATAGGATTATATGATTTGGCTATTACATTTCTGGGTAAAAATACTCGATAGAATCAGAAGCAGGTGTCAGAGAAATTAGTGTGCCCAGTTCACGACAGCATTGTTCACAATAGCCAGAAGGTGAAAGCAAAATAAGCGTGCATGGACAGACAAGTGGATAAACACAGTGGGGTATGTACATACGATGGATTATGATTCAGCCCTGAAAAGAAAGGACATTCTGACACATGCTGTGACAGAGATGAACCTTGAGGACATTATATTAAGCAAAATAAGCCCAAAGCAAAACATTGAGTGTTGTCTACTTACGTGAGGGATTCAGCTGATTCCACAGAGACAGCAGAATGGCGGTTGTGAGGCAAGGTTGAGCAGGGTGGTAGTGTGTGGTAGGTAGACTTTTAGTTTAATCAAGTAAGAAGAGTTGTGGAATGGGCAGTGAGCATGGTCATGTATCAGTGTGAACATACTTAATGCCACTGAACTGCATGCCTGAAAATGGGGAGATCTGTGTTATATAAATTTCAAAGTAAAGAAAAAAAAAACTCTGTTTCATGACTAGTAGTATTTGATCAGTCCTGATTCTGTAAGTATGTCAAAAATGAATCCAGGACAGTACTCTGTGGTCTCTCATAGGATCTTTCATAACGGTTTACCTTGACATCAGAGCAGTGGTTAGTTACCCAGTTATGATCTGCAAACCTGAAATCAAATTCCAGCTCAAACACCGGGTTTGAACTTCAGATGATAAAGCTGAATTCCTTAGTGACACTGCAAGCAACTAGCCTGACAGTCTCCATGACTGGTGTCGCCATGGGCCAAATTATACAAAATACTGACTTACTCTATTGATGACAAAGGTATCGAAATCAGTTCAGCTGCCCTGAAAACATTTTCTACCATGTGATTTAAGATGAGAAGATGAGGACTTGGTGTAGCTCGGTGGTAGAGCCCTGGTCTCGCATGCATAAGGACCTGGGTTCAACCCCAGCACCACCAGAAAACCAAAAAAAGGTTTCTATACAAATACCATGCCATTTTATGAAAGAAACTTGAGCATTCATGAGGTTTGCAATGCACACAGGCCCTCGAACCAATGCCCAGGGACACAGTGAATACCTCACAACCAAAAGGTGCTAAGCAAAGCACATGAAAAGGTCAAGCAGCTGAGGGACACCATGGGACTGAAGCTCTACCTCTTGGTGATCTGGCTTGGCTCCTGCACATCTGGCTCCAGACCTCATTATCCAGCAGCCTACGCAGCATCACATCTACCAGCTGCTCCATGATCTTCAAGACCGCATCCAGGATCAGGAACATGGAGGAGTCATGCTCCTTATTCTGTGTGGTGATCCGGATGGTGTCCACCACAAAGACGTTGGCTGTCCTTTCCAATTTCTGGATATCAACCCAAGGGATTACAAGTTGAACTGAAAGAGAAAAGATGCAAAATCAGATCCCCGATAAAGTGGGAGCCAAACTTCAAGCATCAGCAAATAACAATCCAACGTTCTATTTGTTTCTTTTAAGCTAAAATGCAAAAGTCTCAAAGCCTGTGCAGGGGAAGAGTACACAACTGCCTGACAGCTGCTGGTGAAAGCCAACTCATGGGCCAAGGGTTTTCTTAAAGATTGAAGTGTCATCTCCCAGGTTGCTGGCTACTGCATACTTTCAAGGACCAACATTTTGCAATCCAATAGCATACATCTTCAAGAATATTTCAACACTCATGCAAAAGTTTCTGAATCACACAAAATCTACTTTCAAAAACAGCACTCACACATCAAGGTAGAAAAAAAGGAGTGTGCAAGAGGGTTATTCATTTCTCGTTCACAGAAGCGGGCTGAGCATCGAGTCTGTGTCACATGACTCTTATTATGCTTAGAAGACACTACAAGCAGATTCTATGAAATGCTAAGGTAATACAGTACAGTGAGGCACAGTGTATGTGCACCTCCGAGCTACCTGCAAGCCTGAGGCAGGTGGGTGTCTTGATCCCAGGGTTTTAGTTCCAGCCTGGACAACAAAGCAAGACTTTCACTTTAGAAAAAGAAAGCAGGTGCTGGGACATAGCTCAGTAGCAGAGCACTTGCCTAGCATGTGTGAAGCCTTGGTTTTGATTCCCAGCACTGCCAGAAAGAGAGCCAGGTGCTGTGGCACACACCTTTAGTGCCAGTGACCCAGGAGGCTGGAGGATCCCTCCTTGCTAGGGAGGTAACTTAGCTAGTCCTTGTCTCAAAAAGCAAGGTTGGGATGGGGGGCAGGGCTCAACAGTTAAGTGCTCTGGCTTCAATCCTCAGTAATACTGATACTAATAAAGATAATATAAAATAGTGCAGGTGATACATTTTTAAACAAACATGCTAGTCCCAGATTGTTTTTTTGGGGGGTGTACCAGGGATTAAAGTCAGGGGCACTTGGCTACTAAGCATTATCCCCAGCCTAATTTTCTATTTTATTTAGAGACAGGTCTCACTGAGTTGCTCAGTGCCTCGCCTTTGCTGAGGCTGCCTTTCAACTTGCTATCCTTCTGTCTCAGTCTCCTGGGACACTGTAATTACAGGCATGCACCACTATACGCATCTGAGAATTAGTGTGGATACAATGATAGGCAGTAGGCTAATGCAGAAGAAAACCGGAGAAGATAAAATCATATCTGTCAGCTGATTCCTCATACAGATAACAAGTAGAAAAACATGATTGAATATTAGCAATAATTAATTTTTTCCAAGTATCATCATCCTAACACAATTAGGTTTAGTGACAATCCTTAGTGTTCCAAATGAAATCATTTCCTTTTCACCTCAGAGAATGAATGTCATATTGTAACATTTCCTTCCACTTATTTAGCCATAGCATTGTCAATGACTTTAGAATTGTAAACAGCCTCATTACTATGTCAGGCCTGGGACTACACTTTTCCAGCTATGCCAGCTCTTCTGCCCACACTAGTTTCATCTACACTGCCTACTTGAGTTCATTAAGTGACTGCTCTGTGGAACGCCCTGCACTTAAGCAGCACAAATAGGAAAAACTAAACTACAAGCAAATAAGCAACACCAACTTGGCAGGACACAGCCCAGAAACAGACATGGTGTACATTATAAGGGGACAAGGAAGGCATGGTGGACATGACCAATCTGAACTGGGTATTGAAGGACAAACAGGAGTTTCTAAAGAAGCTAAGGAGAGAAGGAAAAGCATTTGGAATAGTGTTCATTTGGGAAAGCATTTCAGAAAGAAGGATGGCCAAGGTTAGGCTGGGGCCCATTCCAAGCAAGGTCAGGAGATGACTGAGCACACAGGGCAGGATACTGAGGCATCAGAAGGGAGTCTGGTGAGACTGAAAGAGAAAACAGCATGTGCAGGAGGCTGGCGACAGCAGATATTCAGAAGGAGGCCTTCCACTGGCTGCACTTGGAGAATAAATGAAGAAAACCACACACATGTGTGCATCTCCCATGCCACCCAGCACAGGCTCTTGAAAGGCTTCTGAAAGTGCTTTCAATGGCAATGGTTTTTGAAACCTTGAACACACAACTGACAGCTGTGGCCTTGCCTTTTCCTGTGGGAATGCCAGTACTGAGGACAGTGCCCACTGCTCGTGCGATGTCATAAATTATTTCTGGATTTGAAGTGGACCCAGGTAAAGTGTTCTGCATATACAACAGTCATGATGTTCAAGGACGGATGTTTTAAAAGATGTCCTTCTGCTTTAAGAAGCAGAAGTACATGCTACTCCTATAGAAATAGTCACCCATCAGATATGATACTGTATCTTCAACATAATCTATGGCCTCCAACATCACCACCGCTTCTCAGAACTTCCTGGGCTCCCCTTTCTGCTCAGTAAGCCTGCTGCTGCTCTCTAAGCAATCAGACCTTGACTCACAAGAGACAGGGCCTTCATCCAGGGAGCTGGGCAAAGGGAAGGAAGAGAGCACAAGGGACAGGAAGCAGGAAGGACAGATGCACCCAGGCACTTGAGGAATCTCTGTTGCTTCCACGACAACCACTCCTGTCCACTACCCTGAAACAGTCACAGTCAGAAGGGAAAAAAAAAATGCAGAGATCGATTAACCATCACAAGGTTGCAAAACACAAAGAAAAGTCTCTCAGTCACTTACTGACCATGAAGCTGTGGCTGAATCAGCTGACTTCTAAGGTTTTGAGAATTTTAATTCACAATTGTTTCCTAAAACCTCCCTACAATCATGCTACAGTTTGGATCTTCAATGCCTCCCCAAGGTCCATGTGTTAAAGGCCTGATTCCCAGCTAGTGTATTGGAAGGTGAGGGAACTGCACAAGGAGGGGTCTGGTGCGAGGTCCTTGGATGACTGGGGACATGCCCTTGAAGAGGACAGTGGGACCCCAGCCCCTTCCTCTCTGTTCCCTGGCTCGCCATGAGTTGAACAATTTTCCTCTGCCATAAGCCGCTGCCTTGATGTGCTGTCCCATCACAGGCTCACAAGCAAGGGGGTCGACCAGTCACGGACTGGAGCCTCCAGAACTGGGAGCCAAAAACCAACCTTCCCTAAGTCAGTCATCTCAGGTATTTGTGACAGCGATGAAAAGCGAACCAACACAAGAGATATGAAACCCAGTGACTGGCTCTTGTGTGGGAACTCACATCAGCCCCCAAGAACTACACAACTAGGACCTAAGAGTCTCTTTAAAACATGAACGAATGTCTTCACTAGGTTGAAAAGGTCAGTATAAAGCCAACTGCAGGATCTGGAGAAGACTAATGCCATGCACCACCACCGTCCACTCTGTACTTGTTCAAGGTGGAAGGGAGGACCCTAGCCAAGCTTCCAGAGGCTGGAAGTACCCCTAAATCCCTGGGGAGTGCGGGAAACAGCAGACGGCACAATCTGACACTGCAACTCTTTTGTCAACCACCACCAAGAAGGGACCTTTGTGATCTGTGGTGGTGACAGAAGAGACTAGAATAAAAGCTGTGGTTCATTTCTCAAGGGTGACAGTCTGTTGTTACCTGTCCTTTTCTTTTTCTTAACATTTTCATTTGTGTTTTATATGACTGTCTTATGAGAGCCTATGTTTCCTAAGATGAGGCTGTTTTCTCGGGGGTGTTACCAAATCCTCACTGTATAAGTCCTTTTAGAAATGAAACCTGGGCACTCACATTAATATAATCTAATCATAATTACTATAAAATATTCACCTCAGTGCTGGTGAAGTGTACTGTTTTCTTCATTATTTGTCAGGCTCTAGAGCCGACTGGCATGGCCGAGAACAGGATTCAGTGGCTCCAAGCAGACATGATGGTGGCCATAGGGCCTCCCAACTGTCATGGCTGCATGTCTGGTCCCAGGAAGAGCTGAAGCAGAGGGATTTTTCAAGTTTTATGGAGCAGCCAAGGGCCCAGGAAAGGTCCAACTCTCACACCCTGTGGATCTGGCCCGAGGAGTGGCGAGAACAAAGGCCACGATGTGCTCTCGCTCCCCAGCACTGCCTCCTCAGCTTTCCTTTCTTCCTTCCTTCCTTTTTTTAGGGCATACTAGCTTTGAAGTGTCATGGATTAAAACTGTCAGCCCCAAACATGCCACTTCAGCATAAGGATAACTGAGCCAAAGATAACTGAGAAACAAAAAAGACGGGGTACCAGAAAGACTCTGCCCTGCCCCAACTGCCTCGAGTCCGGAGGGACTCTCCATCTGCACAGGTGTGTCCCCCTGTGTCCTGGGAAGACACCTTTGACCTCTTCATCTCGGCAGCATGAGGAGCTCACACAACCTCACGAAGACAGCCCTCCCTGCCATTAGTTTCCTCCATGTTTACCTCCCCGACCCTGCACCACCCC